>NC_060173.1:45127780-45427780 GCF_021184085.1 Oncorhynchus gorbuscha | reverse complement strand
GGTGTCTCTGTCCCTGTCTGGCCTGTCATCTCCTAGCCTTAATGATGCCTGTGCCTCTGGCCTGGCTGCCTGGGTCATGTGATTCACCAGGCTGGGAGTGTCAGCTACAGGCCACTGCTTTGACTCAGACAGGATGTTCTGGCCAAACACAACCTCTGAAACTTGATTCAACTTTTATGTTTTTGGCTCCCAAGTTGTGCTGAGATTCTGCATTTGATAAAGAGCAGAACACACTCAGGAATGTTTAAACACACTGGAAAAGATACATCTTTATTTCTCCCTGGTGTAACAATACAAAGTTAACAAGTGCAGAAACAATTCAGCTTCTAACTGTACATTCTAGTGGGTAATACATAGACAGAACGTGGTGCAGGTCATCATCACCACACCCACAGTGAGGTACCGACCAATCACTACAAAGCTTCTGTGCACAAGTGGAGATCCACTGTAAGGCAACTGTTACTACAGCAACCTCAAGACTAAAACATAAGTGCGCTGCCATCCTTACAGCAATGCTTACAATATTGACTATGTCACGTCAAGTCCATGTTAAGAAAGCAAAACAGAAAGTCAGATTTGCCTTGTAAAACAACAACACCACAGAGCTTGTTTGGGCTTCCAGTTTGGGGAGGGCTGCAGTTTGGCTCCCCATTATCATTGCTACGATAAGAGGGGCAACTGTTGGGCTGTAGCCTACATTACATGTCTGCCTGCTAGGGCAGGGGCATTACCCTAGTTATCACCACTACATATTGTCGATGGGAAGGGAATTCCCTGCTCACAGCCTTGTTACAGCAAAACAGCACTGGGGTTCCGGAGGAGACGTGTGTTCCCGAGCACATCTGATCTCTGCCAATTCCCCTGTTTTGAGGCCCAATTAAATCCCCTTTTGTACTGCAGAAGCTGTTTAAAATTCATCCTCCTCCGGGCTTCCTTGTTGCTGATGCTGCCTCACTTTCTGGGGGGGGGGGGGAGAAAGGAAAGCAGGACGAAGAGATAGAGCGCAATTAGCACCTCCACCGCTCTCCAGCCCAGGCCAATTATTTCAGTTGGGCACATCGTATCTCAGCAAAAGTTACAAGTTTGCTGGAGCAAACATGCAATTAGACTATACGGAAGTTAACTATCTCAAACTGGCCAAATCTAAACGTTATTGCTAATCATAAGAGATCCCAAGAGTATAACAAACACAGCATTGACTCCAATGCTTCCCACAGTTGTGTCAAGTTATCTGGATGTCCTTTGGATGGTGGACCATTCTTGATGCACACAGGAAGTTGTTGGACGTGAAAAACCCAGCAGAATTGCAGTTCTTGACACAAACTGGTGCGCCTGGCACCTAGTACCTCCTACCATACCAGGTTCAAAGGCACTTCAATCATTTGTCACCCTCTGAATCGCACACATACACAATGCACGTCTCAATTGTCTCAAGGCTTAAAAAATATTATTTAACCTGTCTCCTCCCCTTCATCCACACTGACATCAAGAAGGGACCATAGCTTTCACCTGGATTCACCTGGTCACTCTGTCATGGAAAGAGTTCTTCATGTTTTATACACTCAGTGTATATTGTCAGCCATGGTCATTGTTGTAACAGAAGATGGTAACATTTTATTTTTTGGGGCCTGCCCACTTCAGAGAATTTATGAAGCCAGATGTTGACAAAACAATTGATTTAAATCATTGGAATAAATTGGCAGGTTGAGTTTGCCGTTTGAGTATATTGGGGACAGTTGTCCTGCTCATCCTGCCTAGTGGCTGTTCAGGAGTATTGGTGGTATTTCCAGTAACTCCCAGAGAACCATTTATGGGTCTGCCCTCTTGGTTGGCCCCTACCAACGACCCTGTAGTGTATTTCCTGCTGCACGGTGTGTACAGTGCAGGAATTCTCTGCACATAATGTACCGGCTAAGCTGCTGCCAGATCGCAGGTTACAGCTCCAGAATTGGGTTAGAGTGAGTAGAGACATACCCTGGTACAGTATTATATACCGCCTGGTCTTCCCCCATCACACTCCATCCCCCTCCCAGTCTGCTGACCCGAACAGATGCTTTATTCTCTCACCCCTCCCAACACAACAAAAACGGCACTTTATGGATCAATACGAAAGTTCATGTCAGAAATGAATGAAGTGTTGAGCTTCATCCCCTCCCTGTGCACTACACTGAAAAAAGTAACAGTTAAGCCTAAATCAAATGATCTGCCACTGACGTTAGCTTGGTTTGAAGAAACAAGAAAGATATTTCAATAGAAGATATTTATACTTGCTTAGATTTCACTTTTTTTTTTTGCAGTGTAACACCTTTCAGTGGGAACCACTGAAGTGATTATTTTGTCAGCACTCCACTCTCCCTGATTGCTGAGCTGACAGGGTGACTTGAAGGGGAGGGGCCACCGTATTCAATTAAGGTTCATTATGCTGAAAGATGTCTGTTCCATAGACTTCACCGTCCAATTAGATCTATCCTCAGCGATTGAGCCAGTCGATGTCCTAATTTTAGCTCCAAAGAGATGCTAAGCATCATGGTGAATCGTCTAGAATGTCTACCACTCGTAAAAAGTCCCTGACTAGTCGACATTAAATAAATCACCAAGAGATACACTCACTACCTCTTCTGACTACGACTGAATTTAACCCCACACAGCAACAAAGTACAATCAACACTCAAACACACACATTAAACAAAGCCCCCCTTGTTCAGTTGATCAGTTGCGCTTTCAGTTTCCCTTGGCGTCCTCGTAGAACAGCCCATGCAGGGGTTCTTCACGGTCAGTTTCAGTGCCTGTGACCTGTTCCTTAACAGTGTTTGGGTAGCAGCAGCTCCATTCGCCAGGACCTTTCATAGTAGTCTAGTGTCGACCTTTGGCCTGGTTCCGTTGGTCCAGTGGTGGAGGTGTTTAGAGGAATGGAGGCGAGCAGGTCCTATTAGCTAACTGCTAGCTCCGGCAGGGACAGTCACCCTGTGGTATGTTACTGTGTAAATAATCCAGCCAGACAGAGACAGGTGTCGGAGCCGTGCTATCTTCTGCGGCGTGCTCTGCTCAACATCGCTGCTCCATCCATTCATCCTCTCGCAGCTTCAGTCTGAATGGAACAAAAAGGAAAGTGACATAGTATTAAAACCCTTGGAACAGGAGTATGGAACCCATCACCCAGCTAAATTAACCAGCCACATATACTGTAGTCTCAGCCTTCTCCTTGTTTGCATTGCACAAGGCCAGTGGGGAAAAACGCAAGACATCGTTATTGTTGTGATCTATTTTTAATTGAAGTGAAGAAAGGAAGAAAAATCAACAACCATTCCCCTCCCTGATGATTCCTCTCCACCAGGCTGTGTTGTGTTGTGCATTTTTTAAATGTAAATTAGGCCACCATATGGAGAGTGATACTCTCTAATTGGACAGGGCCTGGACATGCTGCTCTACACACACACACACACACACACACACACACACACACACACACACACACACACACACACACACACACTGGGAAAGATAGGTTACCTTCTAAATGTAATCCATTACAGTCACTAGTTACCAACTCAAAATAATCGGATTACTTTCAGTTGTTTTGGATTACTTTCCCCTTAACAGCCATTAGAAGAAGAGGACAAAACAGATCCATCAAGTGTATTTGGTGTATCGTCATAGTGGTCTGTGACTTGGGGTCAGACTCGTTCAGGTGGAAACAAACTATAAAACGTCTGCTTTTCCCCAATGCTGAATTGAATGTCACTGGGTAAACAGAAAGTTGTCATTCTTTCCTCGCAAACATCCTTTCTGAATTTAAAAAGTATTCCAAGAAGTAATAATCTACTTTTCAAAAGGATCTGTAATCTGATTACAATATTTTTGCTGGTAACGTAACTGATTACAAATAGTTTTTTTGTAACTCCCCAAAACCCTGCAAACACAGGACAGCATTCACTTGATGTAATTATTCACTACTCAGTCATTACCACACAAAACACTTCAGCTAAAGTTGTGGTTCAAAGATAATGTGTGAATATGCAGGAAATAGACACAAGCATTGATCACGACACTTGTGGATACATTTTGTTTGACATGAAAGCTGTTTGAAGCTATCAAGCATATTTCTGGAAGAATCTGGCATGAGTGAGTGGTATCTGTGTGATATTATTGTGTCACTCACTGCTCTGGCAGACTGGCAAGCAGATGGGTGCTGTAAGTGACGTGGGTGTAGGTGTGTATTCTGCCATATGGTCAAGTACAATCAAAGCAATGTACCAGACATTGACCATCTGATGAATCATAAACCAGTCTCCATTTGCCAGGCGACAGACTTGCCAATATGATATCTCAGTCACAGAGACCTGACTGGAAATGGCTGTTAGGTGACAACCAGGCAGATGGCTCAGCTCTGAGTCAGGGCCTGTAAATGTGATGACAGATGCCACCTTGTTTGGACCACTCTGGTTGGCTGACCTGTGCAGGCCTCTTGAAGCAGCCAGGTGGGCAGGCAGGCACCACCCAGGAGGTGGGTGGTGTAGTATATAGCGCTTGGCCACGTTGCTGTGATCTGATGCCAAGTTGTCCTGGCGTTGATCACCGTGGAGATAGATCTTCACCATGCAGTATTAATATGATATGTAATGTTGCTGGCTGCCTACACTGTTTTCACACTGTCAGTGCTCTTGTAGCTGGCATATCCTCACTCATCAAATCAGCATACACTCATGTATTGTTAATTCCATCAACAAACATACTGTAGAGAGGGAATGGATTTTTCGCTTCTTTTTTTTACATGGCACATTACACACCAAACCCTTAGCAGTCATGTCGTCTCTTACTGTGTTGTCAAACCTGAATTAAACGATATTGGATGTCATGCTCTGAAGCATCATACTAAGTTTGTATTAGCACGGGCATGTGAAGTGCACCAGTAATAGAGAAGAACTGAATCCAGGACCTCTGGTCCGGCGTCCATCAGACATGGGGCGAAGAGGGTATCGAGAGAGTTAGGAGGTATCACCCCGCCCCTGGGCAGAGAGAGCTGGCCTTAATAATCAGACGTTTTAACCCGACCTGAGACTTTGTAACCGTCAGTCGGACATCCTGTTTCATTCCTGTGCGACGAGTGTTTTTATCGCGTGGTGCTCGGAGCGTCCAGGAACAGCTGTGTTTACTGCCGTGGAAATACTTGCTACCAGGTCTCCAGTGGACCACAATGTCAAAAATAAATCACGTATGTGGCCATGTGCTCATGTGCTCTCCGTGCACAAATTAAGAAGCCACAGCTTCTTATCAATCACGGCGTACTTGATACTGCCATGACCCCACTATTCATATTCTTTGTTATACTTAAACAAGGGGATTTCTTGTCTGTTATCTATATTGGACACACCGGATTACTGTAAATACATGGCTCTTTTTTCATTTTCCTGATCAATGCGTGTTGTCGCTTCTTTTTAGCCAGAACACACAGTACCTGGTTAAGCCGTCTGTATTTGTTTAAGCAGATTTTTGTTTTTTATAAAGGGCATTTATCTATCCACGGAGAGAAAGTAATATCAGATTCCCAGGCCGCCTACACAGAGCCTGTAACAGATCTAAGGCTGTGCACACATACCAGCCTTCTCAAGTAGCCTTATGGCAAACATTCTTCCCACACATTCATTTGCCAGGCTGCAATTCCTCCACAAGAGGAAGTAGATACAGCGAAATGATCTGATGCCCCAGTTCTGAGACTCCAACCAACAAACATATGTCTAAGTACAAGTCTAATTCTCCGCCATTACCCTTCATCCTCCCTGACCCCGGGGGTACAGCTCTGTCCCTCGCAACTGAACTCAAGGTCATCTGATGATGACGACGACGTGTTGTTTGGGCAACACATTCTGGAAGCTATTCAGTCACAACTGGTTATAGAGTTTTCAGTGTAAGACAATAGCAATGTTATTTTAACCTCATCCCAGAAAAACAGCTTTTGATTGAACGGAGCCTTTGTTCTCTGTCATCTCAATGTTTTTTTGTCATTTGGAAGAGAGCACCATTTTTCATTCATAACTTTGTACATTATTATGAAAATATCATACTAATGAATGTTTACAGAAAGCATACATGCTATGAGCTGACTAAGACAGAGTAAGCCTGGTCTCCATGTTTTATTCAACATTTATTTAACTAGGCAAGTGAGTTAAGAACCAATTCTTATTTATCATGACGCCTACCCCGACCAAACCCTAACCTGGACGACTCTGGGCCAAATGTGCGCCGCCCTATGGGACTCCCAATCACAGCCGGTTGTGATACAGCCTGGAATCGAACCAGAGTCTGTAATGAAACCTCTAACACTGAGATGCTGTGCCTTAGACCGCTGTGCCACTCGGGAGCCCAAATAACAAAATAAAATAGACATACGTCTCTATTTTCAGAACAAGCTCATAGTGAAGTTAAAGAACTCAACGCAATCTACACCAACCTTATGGAGTCACAACGCAAAGCACTGACTATCAATCATCCATCACAACACCTTATTCCTGATCCAATTCTGATCCACTTTCAAAGACCCCATGATTTGTCTGAAGTTGGGCTGTTGCCTGTCGGGGTCAAGTAGCCCTGGCTGAAGTTGGGCTGTTGCCTGTTGGGGTCAAGTAGCCCTGGCTGAAGTTGGGCTGTTGCCTGTCGGGGTCAAGTAGCCCTGGCTGAAGTTGGGCTGTTGCCTGTCGGGGTCAAGTAGTCCTGGCTGAAGTTGGGCTGTTGCCTGTCGGGGTCAAGTAGCCCTGGCTGAAGTTGATGAGGCTTCTCAGACTGAACTGACGTCTAACGTTGTAGTTAAAGGGGCAGTGCTGATAACAACTTGATTTTCCTGTTTTATTTGTTTTTATATTTCCACACCATGAGGTTGATATAACACTCTGAAATTGTGAAAATTATGATAATGTCATTTTTGAGTAAGAGCTGTTTGACCGTTCATCAGGGTATGGGGGTGGGCATTAGACCATCCTATCAACCAATCAGGGCTGTGTATGTAAATATCTTCACATTTGTCTCATAATGCCCACTTGATCAGACTGAGCATTTTAATGACCAAAAGAGGCTCAGGAATCAATTATAAAAAATATATTTTGGAGTTATTTTTATGAAATAAACACAGTGATTTATTAGACATACAGTGATGATTTAAAAATACAATTAAAAAGACTACATGGGGGCTTAAAAGCATATATTCACCACTAGGACAGATAGTATCTGAGCTCCTCAATCATGGCAGGTTCTAATTAGGCATATATTCATCAATACTACAAGTGCTATGGACATGTGTCTCTATGGACATGTCCCAGTGGTAGTTAGGCATTAGGTATTCACCACTAAAATAGCCCCAGGATCCCCTTCCACTGCCAAGCTCCTCTGTCTTTGTCAGAATCTGTCTGTCATGGTCTGGCACGGCCACAAACCCATTTGTCATATTCCTGCCCTCATTAAGTTATCATAGACAGTCAGAGAGATGGCTTGGCCCAGAGGTAGGTAGGTAAGGTAAGGTAAGGTAAGGTAAGGTAAGGTAAGGTAAGGTAAGGTAAGGTAAGGTAAGGTAAGGTAAGGTAAGGTAAGGTAAGGTAAGGTAAGGTAAGGTAAGGTAAGGTAAGGTAAGGTAAGGTAAGGTCTGTCTGTCTCTATCTATAAGCCATCTCCTGGACCTCTAGAGAACATCTGAGACAGAGATCGGTTTGAATAATTTACTTTTTTAGCCAAAGATTTAGGTTGTTCTGACAGTGTTTGATCCAGCTGTTCTTTGAATACTTTGATGATAGATATGTGTGTCAAGGCTTGATGTGTGTCCCAAAGGTACTACAGTATTTAGTTGTCTCTCACTTTTCTCCTCTCTCCGAGTGGTGTGAGTGACTGAAGGGACATGTTGGGCGAGTGTATGGTATCGAGCAGGTCCTTGCGTGTGTGTGGGGGGAGAAATGGAGAGAGCATAGGAGTGTGTGTGGGAAGAGATGGCACAAGCGTGTGTGTCTGTCTGTGTGAGTGTGTGTGTGTGTGGGGGGGCAGGTAGGTAGCTGTGTATGTGTGTACGTCTATATATGTGTGTGTGTGTGTGTACGTCTATATATGCGTGTGTGTTTGCGGGAAAGGTTACAGCAAGTGAGTACGTGAGTGTGTGGGGAGGTTCAGTGGTTCAGATTCCCTGTCAGCCTACGCAGCTGATGGGGGAGGAAGGACTGCTGCTGGAGATACCAAACCTCTCCTTATGGAGACATGTTGCTCTGATGGTCTGCTATGGTAACTTTCCCTTAGCAACATCGTACCGTTCTACGAGACATAATGAGGATGAAACAACGTAAGGTGATGAACCCCGAGGGAGAATGTGATTGGCTCCCTCGTGCTTTTGCTGTTCAGAATAAGATCATCAGCAATTGTCCTCTCTGCCCCATCTGTGCCTTCCAGCAAAATAACGCAGAAACATTTAGCATTTGAATGTGTTAGTGTCCTGACCCTGACAACTCTATGTCCATACTAGAGGTCGACCAATTATGATTTTTCAACGCCGATACCAATACCGATTATTGGAGGACCAAAAAAAGCCGATTAATCAACCATTTTTAATTTTTTTTTTTTATAATGACAATTACAACAATACTGAATTAACACTTATTTTAACTTAATATAATACATCGATAAAATCAATGTAGCCTCAAATAAATAATGAAACATGTTCAATTTGGTTTAAATAATGCAAAAACAAAGTGTTGGAGAAGAAAGTAAAAGTGCAATATGTGCCATGTAAGAAAGCTAATGTTTAAGTTCCTTGCTCAGAACATGAGAACATATGAAAGCTCGTGGTTCCTTTTAACACGAGTCTTCAATATTCCCAGGTAAGAAGTTTTAGGTTATAGTTATTATAGGTATTATAGGACTATTTCTCTCTATACGATTTGTATTTCATATACCTTTGACTATTGGATGTTCTTATAGGCACTTTAGAAATGCCAGTGTAACAGTATAGCTTCCGTCCTTCTCCTCGCTCCTACCTGGGCTCGAACCAGGAACACATCGACAACAGCCACCCTCGAAGCAGCGTTACCCATGCAGAGCAAGTCTCAGAGCGAGTGAAGTTTGAAACGCTATTAGCGCGCACCCCGCTAACTAGCTAGCCATTTCACATCGGTTAAACCAGCCTAATCTCAGGAGTTGATAGGCTTGAAGTCATAAACAGCTCAATGTTTGAAGCATTGCGAAGAGATGCTGGCAAAACGCACAAAAGTGCTGTTTGAATGAATGCTTATGAGCCTGCTGGTGCCTACCATCGCTCAGTCGGACTGCTCTATCAAATCAGTCTTAATTCAAACATAATAACACACAGAAATACGAGCCGTAGGTCATTAATATGGTCGAATCTGGAAACTATAATCTCGAAAACAAAACATGTATTATTTCAGTGAAATACGGAACCGTTCTGTATTTTATCTAACGGGTGGCATCCATAAGTCTAAATATTCCTGTTACATTGCACAACCTTCAATGTTATATCATAATTACGTAAAATTCTGGCAAATTAGTTCGCAATGAGCTAGGCGGCCCAAACTGTTGCATATACCCTGACTCTGCGTGCAATAAATGCAAGAGAAGTGACACAATTTCACCTGGTTAATATTGCCTGCTAACCTGGATTTATTTTAGCTAAATATGCAGGTTTAAAAATATATACTTCTGTATATTGATTTTAAGAAAGGCTTGATGTTTATGGTTAGGGACAGTCGTGCAACGATTGTGCTTTTTTCGCAAATGCGCTTCTGTTAAATCATCCCCCGTTTGGCGAAGTTGGCTGTCTTTGTTAGGAAGAAATAGTCTTCACACAGTTCGCAACGAGCCAGGCGGCCCAAACTGCTGCATATACCCTGACTCTGTTGCAAGAGAAGTGACACAACTTACCTAGTTAAAATACATTCATGTTAGCAGGCAATATTAACGAAATATGCAGGTTTAAAAATATATACTTGTGTATTGATTTTAAGAAAGTCATTGATGTTTATGGTTAGGTTCACGTTGGAGCAACGACAGTCCTTTTTCGCGAATGCGAATGCGCACCGCATAGGACACGCTAGATAAACTAGTAATATCATCATGTGTAGTTAACTAGTGATTATGATTGATTGTTTTTCATAAGATAAGTTTAATGCTAGCTAGCAACTTACCTTGGCTTCTTACTGCATTTGCGTAACAGGCAGGCTCGTGGAATGCAATGTAAGGCAGGTGGTTAGAGCGTTGGACTAGTTAACCGTAAGGTTGCAAGATTGAATCCCTGAGCTGACAAGGTAAACATCTGTCATTCTGCCCCTGAACAAGGCAGTTAACCCACCGTTCCTTGGCCGTCATTGAAAATTAGAATGTGTTCTTAACTGACTTGCCTAGTTAAATAATGGTGTAAAAAAAAAAAAACGGTGTCCAAAAATGATGATTTCCGATTGTTATGTAAACTTGAAATCGGCCATTCCGATTAATCAGTCGACCTCTAGTCCATACAGTACAATGTAATAGTGTAGACATGTATATAATGCACAATGAGTCTGAGTGGACATCCACTGAATGCTGGCAACAGAATGACTCACCAGACGGTGGGGGCGTGCTAGGGTTCGTGGGGCTCTGGTCCTCTCCTCTGAGGCTGTGTCTGGGGTGCTGGTGGCTGAGGGCCATGGGGTGACCCTGGGTCTGTGCCTGGGTCTCATTCTCCTCTCCTGGGACTGGCTGGTGCCACTGGCTCCTGGCTTTCTTCAGCCAGCGCCCACCCAGACCCCACTTCTCCAGGTAAACCCGACACAGCTCATAGTTCATGGCCGAGTAGTAGAGGAAGTCCAGGGCTAGCAGCACCATGACGAAGAAGCCATAGATCCACACTCCCACCAGGGCTGTGTAGTTACTGTAGAGGAGCGATAGGGGAAATAGAGAAAGTGAGAATGATAATATAGAATTATATGTATTCCCCTTTTTTTGTATGCATTTTAAGCATATTTTTGGTACACATATATTATGTTTAAGAAAGTGTTCCTGAGATGTACAGGGTGATTCTAATTGCCTATCCATCTTAATAAATCTCTCTCTTCAAAATGTTGGTCCCAGTTTTTCATCCCAACACATTTATTAATGCATTTCACACTCCATAAGGATTTATGTGGTCCACATTAGCACCTTCTTCAGATTCACGCTCCGCTCCATAAATCGCCTGTACGGTAAATGTCTGCAAATAGTTTCCAATTACAGTATACCTGTCACGCCCTGATCTGTTTCACCTGTCCTTATGCTTGTCTCCAACCCCCCTACAGGTGTCACCCATCTTCCCCATTATCCCCACAGTATTTATACCTGTGTTTTCTGCCAATTTGTTTTGTTTGTTCAAACCTACCAGCGTTTTCCCTTGCTCCTGTCTTTCCTATAGTTCCTGTTTTCTAGTTTCCCGGTTTTTACCTTTCCTGCATGACCTGACCCGCCTGCTGTTCCAGTGCCTTACACTCTCTCTGGATTATTGACCCCTACCTGACCTGACCTGCCTGCTGTTCCGGTGCCTTACACCCTCTCTGAATTATTGACCCCTACCTGCCTTGACCTGTTTGCCTGCAAGGTGGGTTATTAACGGTCCCGACACGGTTCGGTTAGTGTTCACTGACCCATGAAGTCAGGTGGTCCATCTGAATCGGCCTTCAGCTGGCCCTGTTTTAAAGAATACACTTTAGTTTCTTCAACACTGTCTGCACCTCGGTCATACCTTAAAGCGTGATAATACCTTGATGAACAGCGTTGTGAACGACACTTGTAATAAATGTCTTTATACGTTTTTTATTTATATTATTATGGAACAGAGCTGTGCATTAGAGAAATGACTACCCAGGAAGGGGATTGGGTCCTATCACAGTTCAGACAGGAAGGGGATTGCGTCCTATCAGAGTTCAGACAGGAAGGGGATTGGGTCCTATCACAGTTCAGACAGGAAGGGGATTGGGTCCTATCACAGTTCAGACAGGAAGGGGATTGGGTCCTATCACAGTTCAGACAGGAAGGGGATTGGGTCCTATCAGAGTTCAGACAGGAAGGGGATTGGGTCCTATCACAGTTCAGACAGGAAGGGGATTGGGTCCTATCAGAGTTCAGAACTCAGCATCAGTCAGCTTTAAATTATCTCTCTGACCCTGAAAGATAATGAGACAGAGGATAATATTATTATATTACTGCTTTCAAGTGAGTTTGATTATTTGGAGGGAACACCATTCCTTATTTTGGGGAGACTAATGAATAATGGGCTTTTCCAAACATTTCCTTGGATGGAGTTGTGGATATTTCACAAAACCATTTAGAATTATTATATCGTTGTACTTGCTTTGCAACTGCACTCAAACCCATATGAAAACCATGTTTACCTCTCCTCACCTCCCCCTGTGCCTGTGTGACATATAGCTGACATATAGCTGTTTGCATGGTTTAGTCTGTGGTGATGTGTACATTTGTCTATTTAAGAGCAGCAGGGCATCCTTCCAGCAGTGCATTTGATTTTCCCTTAGAGTAAGCAAACCTAACTGTTTGGACAGCCATCAGAAACAAATGTCAGACAACGTTAAACAAGCCAAAATGAAAGGACAAATAGCTGAGACTGATCATGACACAGACACAAAGAATTTCCTAAGAGATACACATAAAGTAATAATTTGCTAATCCCAGTGACTGGTCCAATCGCTGTCCGCAGTAATAGAATATAACACTCTCATGCCCGTAACACTTTAGCCATGATGCTCAGAGTCCCAGACACAGAGCTATGGCCAGTTTAATATGAGGCCAATGGTAAATATCACCACTTCAACTCTGCAGTTCAGAGGGGAGGAGGTGGAAATGGCCTCCCATCAGCCACTAGATGAAATATCCTGGCCTGCCGAAGGGAATGTGTAACTGGTCTCAGAGAGCACCCCGCTGACAGGGTATTAGAGGAGAGACAGACAGAATAAGAGAGAGAGAGAGAGCTCTGACAGAGTCTGTGTTTCTGTCTGCCAGTGTCCTCATACGGTGCTCCTATACACACTACGGGATGTCTCTTCTCTTCCTGAGTTCCACTCGATTGCTGCAGACAGAGCTGTCGGTCTCCATAGAGATTTGTCTTCAAATCTATGTTAGTGTGTCTACTTAGATTAGTGTAGTGTGTTGTAGTATATATATAGTACACATTGGTTGAAGCTCAATATTAAAATCAAATCGCCCTACCATCATATGTAAACCAAATAATGTTAATTCACCACATTCCATACAAATGTGCGTAACCGCAACATTCAAACGAGGCTACAAAGAAAACGAATGGGACTGTAGCGACTGTGTTGACTTCAAAATCGGGGGTGTGAACTAGGTTTCTATTCAAGCGTTGATCGACATGGTAATGGCTCTATAGTATTGGAGAAAAGTTGAAAAAACGGACCCTCCGTTACATCTTGTCTTACAGTCTCTCTCCACCAGGTGTAGCACTTCTCTCATCCTTTAAAAACAGAAAATGGACAGTGACGGGGGTAAGGGGGGATGCGATCATCATACTCAAAGCCGCTGTTTACTTCTAAGGTCACTTTAGCACCGCCCTAACAACCAGATTCAAATTTGACACAAACCTTCAAAAAGGTATGTAATGACACATTATATAAACTCTTTATAGTGTTTTATTTACATTTTAGAGGCGATAAGGTGATAAGTTGGACAGATCGAGTGAAAAAAGCTATTTTCCCACACGACATCCCTCCTTCTCACTATCACGCATTAGTTTCGCTTCCCCACCCGACATTTAAAAAAAGACCTGACGGGGTTCATTGCCTGCTTGAATTATGCAGAAACGGGCAGCGTTTAGGTCATGTAATTGAATATGTTGGAAAGGGGAGAAATTGTGCTTTACAATGGTATTGACATTACAGATGATCTGGAAGTATTATGTTTTTGGGGCGCTATAATAAGGTCAACTGTACGGACCAAGGCGATGTACGAGTTTACGTGAGTTTACGTTATCACTCTACCAAGAACCACTATACCGGACGTTTGACGTGCCATTAGCATTATATGGTCATTAGACACATTTTCCCCCAAACCTAGCTCAAATTCTAGACGTCCAATTAAAACGAGGTTACATTGCACATAAGGTGACCTTATTTTGTATTTTTTTTGTGTGTACTTTTACCCCTTTTTCATACGGAATCAGGAGAGGCGAAAGTCGAGAGCCATGCGTCCTCTGAAACACGACCCTGTCAAGGTTTTTCATAAAGAAGTAAACGGAAGTTAACTGCTGACCTGGACACTTATGTGTAATCAGAGCAACAGAAAATTAATTAGAGAACTTCCTTGGCTTCTATTATAGCTAGTTAGATACACCAAACTTTGGGAACTTTAAAAAAAAAACTGCCATGCTGCTAATTTATAACACATGCACACGCCAGAGATCCAGTGCTAATTCTAGCCCTTACCTTACGTACATGTACACTAAGTTGACTGTGCCTTTAAACAGCTCGGACAATTCCAGAAAATGATGTCATGGCTTTAGAAGCTTCTGATAGGCTAATTTACATCATTTGAGTCAATTGGAGGTGTACCTGTGGATGTATTTCAAGGCCTACCTTCAAACTCATTGCCTCTTCGCTTGACATCATGGGAAAATCAAAAGAAATCAGCCAAGACCTCAGAAAAATAATTGCTGACCTCCACAAGTCTGGTTCATCCTTGGGAGCTATTTCCAAACACCTCAAGGTACCACGTTCATCTGTACAAACAATAGTACAAAAGTATAAACACCATGGGACCACGAAGCCATCATACCGCTCAGGAAGGAGATGTGTTCTGTCTCCTAGAGATGAACGTACTTTGGTGCGAAATGTGCAAATCAATCCCAGAACAACAGTAAAGGACCTTGTGAAGATGCTGGAGGAAACAGGTACAAAAGTATCTATATCCACAGTAAAACGAGTCCTATATCAACATAACCTGAAATGCCGCTCAGCAGGGAAGAAGCCACTGCTCCAAAACCGCCATTAAAAAGGCCAGACTACGGTTTGCAACTGCACATGGGGACAAAGATCAGACTTTTTGGGGAAATGTCCTCTGGTCTGATGAAACAAAAATATAACTGTTTGGGCATAATGCCCATTGTTATGTTTGGAGGAAAAAGGGGGAGGCCTGCGCGACAAAGAACACCATCCCAACCGTGAAGCACGGGGGTGGCAGCATCATGTTGTGGGGGTGTTTTGCTGCAAGAGGATCTGGTGCACTTCACAAAATAGATGGCATCATGAGGATGGAAAATTATGTGGATATATTGAAGCAACATCTCAAGACATCAGTCAGGAAGTTAAAGCCTGGTCGCAAATGGGTCTTCCAAATGGACAATGACCACAAGTATACTGCCAAAGTTGTGTCAAAATTGCTTAAGGACAACAAAGTCAAGGTATAGGAGTGGCCATCACAAAGCCCTGACCTCAATCCTATAGAAAATGTGTGGGCACAACTGAAAAAGCGTATGTGAGCAAGGAGGCCTACAAACCTGACTCAGTTACACCAGCTCTGTCAGAATGAATGGGACAAAATTGTGGGAAGCGTGTGGAAGGCAACCCGAAACATTTGACCCGGTTAAACAATTTAAAGGCAATGCTACCAAATACTCATTGAGTGTATGTAAACTTCTGACCCACTGGGAATGTGATGAAAGAAATAAAAGCTGAAAGAAATAATTATCTCTACTATTATTCTGACATTACATATTCTTAAAATAAAGTGGTGATCCTAGCTGACCTAGGACAGGGAATTTTTACTAGGAAAAAAAATGTCTGTAGCACCACCACCCCCAAACTACTTCTTGCAGCTATGGTCTGTCCTTTTTCTAAGAGATTTAAGAAAGCTC
This sequence comes from Oncorhynchus gorbuscha, assembly GCF_021184085.1. Taxonomy (NCBI): domain Eukaryota; kingdom Metazoa; phylum Chordata; class Actinopteri; order Salmoniformes; family Salmonidae; genus Oncorhynchus; species Oncorhynchus gorbuscha. Next base: position 45,411,909 of record NC_060173.1, on the reverse strand, counting down.
AGGGTATATTTGAGTTTTTTTGGTCACTTTCATTGCTGTGTTTTACTGTATTACAATGTATACTGTATAATCAACGTCCAGTGTAAAAGCCAAGTTTTAAGTGAGAAGTAGGTATTGGTTGAAAGCAGAAAAAGAAAGGACATTTACATGAGCACCACAACACGTACTCCACCAATGGTTTCCAGCACACAGCTTTGACCTACTACAGTAGCTATTTTTGCTCTTTTGTATTTCCAATAATGTGTAGGCAGGTTGATTCAAACAGCTTAATTCATACTCTTCAGAGGGATAATGGACTTCACGGTGACCTGCTATTCAAATGATGTATATATACAGCACCAGTCAAAAGTTTGGACACACCTACTCATTCAAGGGTTTTTATGTATTTGACTATTTTCTACATTTTAGAATACTAGTGAAGTGTTCACACCTATGAAATAACACATATGGAATCATATGGACAGCTTTACACACTCTTAGCATTCTCTCAACCAGCTTCATGAGGTAGTTTCAATGAACAGGTTTGCCTGTTAATTTTTTTCCTTCTTAATGTGTTTGAGCCAATCAGTTGTGTTTTGACAAGGTAGGGGTGGTATACAGAAGAGAGCCCTATTTGGTAAAAGACCAAGACTATATTATGGCAAGAACAGCTCAAATAAGCAAAGAGAAACAACAATCCATCATTAATTTAGGACATGAACGTCAATCAATGTGGAACATTTCAAGAACATTGAAAGTTTCTTTAAATGCAGTCGCAAAAACCATCAAGCGCTATGATGAAACTGGCTCTCATGCGGACCACCACAGGGAAGGAAGACCCAGAGTTACCTCTGCGGCAGAGGATAAGCTCATTAGAGTCACCAGCCTCAGAAATTGCAGCCCAAATAAATGCTTCACAGAGTTCAAGTAACAGACACATCTCAACATCAACTGTTCAGAAGAGACTGAGTGAATCAGACCTTAATGGTTGAATTGCTGCATAGAAACCACTACTAAAGGACACCAATAATAAGAAGAGACTTGCTTGGGCCAAGAAACACGAGCAATGGACATTAGACTGGTGGAAATCTGTCTTTGGTTTGAGGAGTCCAATTTGGAGATTTTTGTGAGACGCAGAGTTGGTGAACGGATGATCTCTGCATGTGTGGTTCCCACCGTGAAGCGTGGATGAGGAGGTGTGATGGTGCTTTGCTGGTGACACTGTCAGTGATTCATTTCAAATTTAGGGCACGCTTAACCAGCATGGCTACCAAAGCATTCCGCAGTGATACGCCATCCCATCTGGTTTGCGCTTAGTGGGACTATAATTTGCTTTTCAAAAGGACAATGACTCAAAACACACCTCCAAGCTGTGTATGGGCTATTTGACCAAGAAGGAGAGTGATCGAGTGCTGCATCAGATGACCTGGCCTCCACAATCACCTAACCTGACCTCAACTCAATAGAGATTGTTTGGGATGAGTTGGACCACACAGTGAAGGAAAAGCAGTGCTCAGCATATATGGGAACTCCTTCAAGACTGTTGGAAAAGCATTCCTCGTGAAGCTGGTTGATGGAATGGCAAGAGTGTGAAAAGCTGTCATCAAGGCAAAGGATGGCTACTTTGAAGAATCTAACATTTAAAATATATTTTGATTTGTTTAACACTATTTTGGTTACTACATGATCCATATGTGTTTTTTCATAGTTTTGATGTAGAAAATATTAAAAGTAAAGAAAAACCCTTGAATGAGTAGGTGTGTCCAAACTTTTGACATTAGGCTGTAAGTATCTTTAGACATAGGCCTAATGTAAATGTGTATTATTGAAACGTCATCATTTTTATTGCTAAAATACAATTACACGCATATATTTGAACTACACAGTAATTTGACAGAGGTAATGAACCGTTCAGCACATCAATTGATAAAACAGGACCATGTTTAAAAAACAACTGGTTCTGAGTTTATGTTAATATTACACAGGTAATCTAATGGTTACAGAAATCAGGAATGCAGACAGGCTCTATAGACCTCTGTACAATATCTATATGAGTGACTGTGTCGAACACACCACCTCCTGTTTTTATATTTGCCCAAAAATGCATTTATTTTTCATTGACTGTATTGTTAAAATTAAAGTTTAAGGACGTACAGGCAGGCACCACATTACTACAAAACAAAACAGCTCAATCAAGCCTGGTGGTTGTAAGTATAAAAGCAAAGCTTGCTTTCATATAATAAAAAAAAGCTTGAAAAGTTAGGGGAATGGGACAATGTTTTGTTTGGGGTGGGAAGAATGCAATACTTTACCCTGTATGCGGTACAAATAACATTATGGTGGGAGCACCTCCTCTAGGACTTGGAAATACAATAGACCAACAGAGCTACTGTAGTAGGTCAAAGCTGTTTGCTGGAAAACCTTGGTAGAGCAGGGGTGAAGTACGTATTGTGGTGATCATGTGAATTCACGTTTTTGGCTTCAGACCAATGCCTACCATTCACTTAAAACAATATTTGTTGTTTTTAAGAGTATAAGACAATACACTCAAGTAATATATCCGTCTCTGTTGAGAGATGGCATCCACCTGCAGCCCACTCACAGACTCAGTAACAAAGCTTCAGCTCTTTTACTTTGGTTGTGATTCTCTCTACACAGTAGGAGAAGATCAATGTCAACGTGCCCTTTGAGCACTAGGCAAATGGTGTCAATGAGTGGGATATTGTCGAGGGAGCCAACAGCTTATCAATCACTAACATTTAAAGGCCAGGGCTTTTTTTCTCTGTGCAAAAGTCTTTGAAATGTCTAAATCTTGAGTATGAAACTGTTGGCCGTTTCCTTACAGATAAACTTTTGACATGTTCTTTAGATATTCACTCAAGCTAGTGTCAGTACCATTTTATAATAACATTAAACCGTATCATAGAGTCACAATAATTAGCTTACTAACAGATAAGGAAAAGTACTACTCTATATATTCACTACTAAAACCTGAATATGACTCACTTGTGTTTGAAGCCGTCTGTGGTGGTAGTCAGGTTGACCTGCATGACCGTCTGGAACTCAGTCTCGTTGCAGCAGTACTTGAAGGCAGTGTTGTTGTGGTGACAGCAGAACATGTAGGTCTTGTTGTCAGAAAGGCGAGGGCAGTGGAAACCAAAGTGATAGCGCCCCTTGTGGTCGGAGTATGGTTCACACACTCTGAAATGAGCTGATAGAGCTGTGGAGAAGAGAAAGACAGTCAGACGATGAAGCTACTGTCTTCTTGGCAAGCACTCCTGTGAGGTAAAATATTTTCTAGAATGACTTAAATCTGATAAATGGATTATAGTGATTGAGACCATCATGATTCAGCTTGCCTGTTTTGGACTTGCCCATTAATTAAAATGTTCTGGGCAAATTTCAAAATGGAGCTGGAGGACATGTTCATATATTCTAGAAGAATGGACCCATGGCTATTTGTTTTGGCTGTTATCGGGAACAGGCCCTCACTTACCTTAGCACAGCTCAATACTTCTTAAAAAAATGACTCTTTGTGACAAGCAAATGCCTTCTCCTTAACTGGATAAAAGACCCGCCACCAACAACAAATAAGTGGTGTTGTGGGATCTTTAAAATGTTACCACTGAAAAAAAAAATGGTGCTATATTTAGGAACAAGGAAGGCGATTTCTATACAATATGGGACCTCTTTTTGCTATCTCTTCCCCCTAATCTTGCAGACCGTAAGAAGTGTCAATACAAGAATTATATGAATCTACGGGTCAACCGGACCCTGGTCGCTTTCTCGTATAAAATAATAATTTTGTTATTTTTATTGTATCCTACTCTGGTAGGGGTAATTGATCATTTACATACTACAGCCACGCATTTTGCGACAGTCAAATTATTAAAGGCATGTAAGGAAAATGATAAATGAATGAAAAATTAAGAGCAGAGAACTGAAAGGGAATGTATCATTCTCATTGTTTTTGCATGTTTTTGTTTTGTTTTGGTGTTTGTTGGTAATGCCATATTTTATGTTACCTTGTTTCATTTTAGAATTCAAATGTATGCACATATCTACAACTTGTTTATGATATTGACCTGGAAAAAGGAGAATTATATAATAATAAAGAATATATATAGCGAGGATTATTTAGCTTGTGATTTCTAATGCGGTGCAAATTATGCAAAACCAAGCAGAAATCAACAGTATACATTTATTAATCTCTGAATCTGGCAACCAGAGAGGGGTTTCTCTGTGATCGGAGTCATGGAAACATCATTTGGTAGCCTGGACTCATTGTAGATGATCTCCAATTACCTATCTGTCAGAACAACAGAGCAGAGATAATGAGTGTAGATTTACAGGGCTCATCACAGTTGTCTCATATGTCACTGTGGACCAAAACAAAACTACTTGTTAGACAGACGCCATCAAAACCAATCAGGTCTGGCAATTTGGCATCCTTTCACATTTTTATTACCATTGATAACATGAGGTAAACACGTCCTCCATAGCATAGCTGGGAATAGATTGCCCTTCTAGCAATATGGAATGGGTGTTGCCTGTAGAAACAATGGCAGAGGAGCAGAACTGGAACAAGGTCATGTCTATGAGCCCTTCCTCTCTACGATGGAGCCAAGACAATTGCACCGCTAAGAGGGGAAATAATGTTCCTTCTGGGATTTAGTTAGAGGGGGGAAGGGGAGGGAGGGGGTTGTTGTATATTTCTGCCACTGATGGTAAAAGTATTTTCTAATCCCATGTAGGCTGAGCAGGCCGATCAGGAACATATTGGCCATTTGAAAGAGGAGAACACTCTCAGGTCTAATGAGCTTGGGACAGTGCCTCATTCAGGGCCGTCTGAATGACTGGCTGACTGGCTGGCTTATTGGCTAAATAGCTTGAATTGGCTTCCCTCCGACTCTCTGAAACTTTCAGGCTTATGTATCCATGCTGAACAGGGAAGTAGAATGGGGAGTGAGGAAGCTTGAGGTTTAATAGTATGGAGAGACGCTCTCACTCAGATGGATGCACGCTGGAAAACATTCATAACAGTTGTTATGATGGCACCGAAGAACATGGCACATTTTTTTGTGTGTTTTTTTGTAAGTTATTAATTAACTTATTGTGTACATAATGTTGCTGCTACCGTCTCTTATGACCTAAAATAACTTCTGGACATCAGAAAAGCAATTACTCACAGCGGACTGGAAGAAACTTTTTCCTTTAACGAGTCCGATGAGAAGGATATCCTGCTTTCACTGGAACAGGCCCAGATCCACGCCTTTGGCGTGAAGAAAAGACGCCGGGAAAGGGTGACGCAGATCGAGGATCCTTCTGAGAATCCTGAGGCAACCGAGTAAACTCCCAATGCCTTCCATTCTTCCCCGCTAACGTGCAATCATTGGAAAATAAAATTGATGACCTACTATTAAGATTATCCTACCAACGAGACATTAAAAACGGTAACATCTTATGTGTCAGCGAGACGTTGCTGAACAAAGATACGGACATTATAGAGCTAGTGGGATTTTCCATGCAACAGCAGAACAGAGATGCTACCTCTGGTAAGATGAGTAAGACGTGTCTTTTTGTCAATAACAGCTGGTGCGCGATGTCTAGTAATTATAGAAGTCTCGAGGTATTGCTTGCCTGAGGTAGAGTCCCTTATGAGAAGCTGCAGACCACATTATCTACCAAGATAGTTATCATCTGTATTATTCGTAGCCATCTATTTACCACCACAAAATGAAGCTGGCACTAAGACCACTCTCAACCAACTGTATAAGGCCATAAGCAAAGAAGAAAATGCTCACCCAGAAGCAGCGCTCCTAGTGGCCAGGAACTTTAATGCAGGCAAACTTAAATCAGTTTTACCAAATTTTTACCAGTATGTCCCATGTGTAACCATGGGAGAAAAAAAATCCTAGACCACCTTTACTCCACGCACAAAGATGCATACAAAGCACTCTCCCGCCCTCCATTTGACAAATCTGACCATAATTCTATCCTCCTGCTTACAAGCAAAAACTAAAGCAGGAATTACCAGTGACTCGGTCAATACGGAAGTGGACAGATGACGCAGATGCTACACTACAGGACTGTTTCGCTAGCACAGACTGGAATATGTTCCGGGATTCATCCAATGGCATTGAGGAATCCACCACCTCAGTCAGCAGCTTCATAAATAAGTGCATCGATGACGTCGTCCCCACAGTGACTGTATGTACATATCCCAACCAGAAGCCATGGATTACAGGCAACGTCTGCATCGAGCTTAAGGCTAGAGCTGCCGCTTTCAAGGAGCGGGAGATTAATCCGGACGCTTATAAGAAATCCCTCTTTGCCCTCAGACGAACCATCAAACAAGCAAAGCACCAATACATGATTAAGATTGAATCCTACCACACAGGCTCTGACGCTCGTTGGATGTGGCAGGGCTTGAAAACTATTATGGTCTACAAAGGGAAACCCAGACGTGAGCAGCCCAGTGATGCGAGCCTACCAGATGAGCTAAATGCCTTTTATGCTCGCATCAAGGCAAGCAACACTGAAGCATGTACAAGAGCACCAGCTGTCCTGGATGACTGTGTGATAACGCTCTCGGTAGCCGATGTGAACAAAACCTTTAAAAAGGTCAACATTCACAAAACCGCTGGGCCAGATGGATTACCAGAAAATGTACTCAAAGCATGCGCGGACCAACTGTCGAGGGTCTTCACTGACATTTTCAACCTCTCCCTGACCGAGTCTGTGAAACCTACATGTTTCAAGCAGTCCACCATAGTCCCTGTGCCCAAGGAAGTGATGGTAACCTAACCTGCCTAAATTATTACCGCCCCATGGCACTCACGTCGGTAGCCATGAAGTGCTTTGAAAGGCTGGTCATGGCTCAAGTCAACAGCATCCTGATTCCCGGGACCACCCATACGTAGAATGTATGCACACATGACTGTAAGTCGCTTTGGATAAAAGCTTCTGCTAAATGGCATATATTATTATTATATTATTATTATCCTCCCGGACACCCTAGACCCACTCCCATTCGCATACCGCTTCAACAGATCCACAGATGACGCAATCTCAATCACACTCCACACTGCCCTTTCTCACCTGGAGGAATACCTACAGTGGGGGAAAAAAGTATTTGATCCCCTGCTGATTTTGTACGTTTGCCCACTGACAAAGAAATGATCTGTCTATAATTTTAACTGTAGGTTTATTTGAACAGTGAGAGACAGAATAACAACAAAAAAATCCAGAAAAATACATTTAAAAAATGTTATATATTGATTTGCATTTAATGAGGGAAATAGGTATTTGACCCCTCTGCCAAACATGACTTAGTACTTGGTGGCAAAACCCTTGTTGGCAAACACAGAGGGCAGACGTTTCTTGTAGTTGGCCACCAGGTTTGCACACATCTCAGGAGGGATTTTGTCCCACTCCTCTTTGCAGATCTTCTCCAAGTCATTAAGGTTTCGAGGCGACGTTTGGAAACTCAAACCTTCAACTTCCTCCACAGATTTTCTACGGGATTAAGGTCTGGAGACTGGCTAGGCCACTCCAGGACCTTAATGTGCTTCTTCTTGAGCCACTCCTTTGTTGCCTTGGCTGTGTGTTTTGGGTCATTTTCATGCTGGAATACCCATCCACGACCCATGTTCAATGCCCTGGCTGAGGGAAGGAGGTTCTCACCCGAGATTTGACGGTACATGGCCCCGTCCATCGTCCCTTTGATGCGGTGAAGTTGTCCTGTCCCCTTAGCAGAAAAACACCCCCAAAGCATAATGTTTCCACCTCCATGTTTGACGATGGGGATGGTGTTCTTGGGGTCATTGGCAGCATTCCTCCTCCTCCAAACACGGAGAGTTGAGTTGATGCCAAAGAGCTCCATTTTGGTCTCATCTGACCACAACACTTTCACCCAGTTGTCCTCTGAATCATTCAGATGTTCATTGGCAAACTTCAGACGGGCATGTATATGTGCTTTCTTGTGCAGGGGGACCTTGCAGGGAGATTTCAGTCCTTCACGGCGTAGTGTGTTACCAATTGTTTTCTTGGTGACTATGGTCCCAGCTACCTTGAGATCATTGACAAGATCCTTCCGTGTAGTTCGGGGCTGATTCCTCACCGTTCTCATGATCATTGCAACTTCACGAGGTGAGATCTTGCATGGGAGCCCCAGGCCGAGGGAGATTAACAGTTATTTTGTGTTTCTTCCATTTGCGAATAATTTGCGAATAACTGTTGTCACCTTCTCACCAAACTGCTTGGCGATGGTTTTGTTGCCCATTCCAGCCTTGTGTAGGTCTACAATCTAGTCCCTGACATCCTTGGAGAGCTCTTTGGTCTTGGCCATGGTGGAGAGTTTGGAATTTGATTGATCGATTGCTTCTGAGGACAGGTGTCTTTTATAAAGGTAACAAACTGAGATTAGGAGCACTCCCTTTAAGAGTGTGCTCCTAATCTCAGCTCGTTACCGGTATAAAAGACACCTGGGAGACAAAAATCTTTCTGATTGAGAGGGGATCAAATACTTATTTCCCTGCAAATCAATTTATAACATTTTTGACATGTGTTTTTCTGGATTTTTTGTTGTTATTCTGTCTCTCACTGTTCAAATAAACCTACCATTAAAATTATAGACTGATCATTTTTTTGTCCGTGTGCAAACGTACAAAATCAGCAGGGGATCAAATACTTTTCCCCTCCCTGTATGTGAGAAGGCTGTTCATTGACTATAACTCAGCGTTCAATTCCATAGTGCCCACGAAGCTCATCACTAAGCTAAGGACTCTGGGATTGAACACCTCCCTCTGCAACTGGATCCTTGACTTCCTGACGGGCCACCCCCAGATGGTAAGAGTAGGCAATAACACATCTGCCACGCTGATCCTTAACACTGGGGCCCACCAGGAGTGTGTACTTAGTCCCCTCCTGTATTCCCTGTTCACCCACAACTGCATGGCCCAACACAACACGCCAACCATCATTAAGTTTGCTGACGACACAACAGTGGTGAGATGAATTGTGGTGAGGGAGAGTGGTCAGAGAATTGGCAGTGTGTTGCCAGGACAAAAACCTCTCCCTCAATATGAGCAAGACAAAGGAGCTGGTAGTGGACTACAGGAAAAGGCGGGCCGAACGGGCCCCCATTAACATTGACGGGGCTGTAGTGGAGTGGGTCGAGAGTTTCAGGTTCCTTGGTGTCCACATCATCAATGAACTATCATGGTCCAAATATTACAAGACGGCCGTGAAGAGCGCACGACAAAACCTTTTCCCCCTCATGAGACTGAAAAGATTTGGCATAGGTCCCCAGATCCTCTAAAGGTTGACCGGTTGCATCACCGCCTGGTATGGCAACTGCTTGGCATCTGACCGTAAGGCGCTACAGAGGAAGGTGCGAACGGCCCAGTACATCACTGGGGCCAAGCTTCCTGCCATCCAGGACCTATATAATAGGCGGTGTCAGAGGAAGGCCCAACAAATTGTCAGACTCCAGTCACCCAAGTTATAGACTGTTTTCTCTGCTCCCGCACGGCAAGCGATCCTGGAGCATCAAGTCTAGGACCAAAAGGCTCCTACCCCAAATCCCTTAGACTGCTGAACAATTTATAAAAATTGCCACTGGACAAATTACTCCCCCCCCCCCGATTTGATTTGATAACAGTACATTTTCTTCGGTCTCATTTTATTACCCTTCTTTATTTGTTAACTAATCTCTCACAACTAGACGTAGGTCACTCAAGTTTCAGAAATACCTGTCATGCAGGTGAAAGAGGACCCAAAAGCGACTTAACAGAAACAGAGTTTATTCAAGTCCAAACAGAAAACGACAAATCCTGAATCCTTAACAGGAAATGTCCAAACAGGGAATAACAGAAATCCTCTAGTCTGTAGAGGGGAATAACAGGAGAAGCGGCCACAGACTGCAGGTCGCTTCGGGTAGGCGCAGGCCGTAGCTGACAGAGACACCTGCTCACACGCAGCATCTGATGAAGGCAAAAACACGACAGGACAGGGCGATACACAATCACAGCACGGTGAATTCTAAACAAGGAACCGACAGGACAGGAACGGAACACAAAGGAAGAAATAGGGACTCTAATCAGGGGAAAGGATCGGGAACAGGTGTGGGAAGACTAAATGATGATTAGGGGAATAGGAACAGCTGGGAGCAGGAACGGAACGATAGAGAGAAGAGAGAGCGAGAGAGTGAGAGAGGGAGGGGAGAGAGAGGGATAGAAAGAGGGAAAGAACCTAATAAGACCAGCAGAGGGAAACGAATAGAATGGGGAGCACAGGGACAAGACATGATAATAAATGACAAACATGACAGTACCCCCCACTCACCGAGCGCCTCCTGGCGCACTCGAGGAGGAATCCTGGCGGCAACGGAGGAAATCATCGATGAGTGAACGGTCCAGCACGTCCCGAGACGGAACCCAACTCCTCTCCTCAGGACCGTAACCCTCCCAATCCACTAAGTATTGGTGACCCCGTCCCCGAGAACGCATGTCCATGATCTTATGTACCTTGTAAATAGGTGCGCTCTCGACAAGGACGGGAGGGGGAGGGAAGACGAACGGGGTGCGAAGAAAGGGCTTAACACAGGAGACATGGAAGACAGGATGGACGCGACGAAGATGTCGCGGAAGAAGCAGTCGCACAGCGACAGGATTGACGACCTGGGAGACACGGAACGGACCAATGAACCGCGGAGTCAACTTACGAGAAGCTGTCGTAAGAGGAAGGTTGCGAGTGGAAAGCCACACTCTCTGGCCGCAACAATACCTTGGACTCTTAATCCTGCGTTTATTGGCGGCTCTCACCGTCTGTGCCCTGTAACGGCAAAGTGCAGACCTCACCCTCCTCCAGGTGCGCTCACAACGTTGGACAAACGCTTGAGCGGAGGGAACGCTGGACTCGGCAAGCTGGGATGAGAACAGAGGAGGCTGGTAACCCAGACTACTCTGAAACGGAGATAACCCGGTAGCAGACGAAGGAAGCGAATTGTGAGCGTATTCTGCCCAGGGGAGCTGTTCTGCCCAAGACGCAGGGTTTCTGAAAGAAAGGCTGCGTAGTATGCGACCAATCGTCTGATTGGCCCTCTCTGCTTGACCGTTAGACTGGGGATGAAACCCGGAAGAGAGACTGACGGACGCACCAATCAAACGACAGAACTCCCTCCAAAACTGTGACGTGAATTGCGGGCCTCTGTCTGAAACGGCGTCTAACGGGAGGCCATGAATTCTGAATACATTCTCAATAATGATTTGTGCCGTCTCCTTAGCGGAAGGAAGTTTAGCGAGGGGAATGAAATGTGCCGCCTTAGAGAACCTATCGACAACCGTAAGAATCACAGTCTTCCCCGCAGACAAAGGCAGACCGGTAATGAAGTCTAAGGCGATGTGAGACCATGGTCGAGAAGGAATGGGGAGCGGTCTGAGACGACCGGCAGGAGGAGAGTTACCCGACTTAGTCTGCGCGCAGTCCGAACAAGCAGCCACGAAACGGCGCGTGTCACGCTCCTGAGTCGGCCACCAAAAGCGCTGGCGAATAGACGCAAGAGTGCCTCGAACACCGGGATGACCAGCTAACTTGGCAGAGTGAGCCCACTGAAGAACAGCCAGACGAGTGGAAACAGGAACGAAAAGGAGGTTACTAGGACAAGCGCGCGGCGACGCAGTGTGCGTGAGTGCTTGCTTAACCTGTCTTTCAATTCCCCAGACTGTTAACCCGACAACACGCCCATAAGGAAGAATCCCCTCGGGATCAGTAGAAGCCACAGAAGAACTAAACAGACGGGATAAGGCATCAGGCTTGGTGTTCTTGCTACCCGGACGGTAAGAAATCACAAACTCGAAACGAGCGAAAAACAACGCCCAACGAGCTTGACGGGCATTAAGTCGTTTGGCAGAACGGATGTACTCAAGGTTCTTATGGTCTGTCCAAACGACAAAAGGAACGGTCGCCCCCTCCAACCACTGTCGCCATTCGCCTAGGGCTAAGCGGATGGCGAGCAGTTCACGGTTACCCACATCATAGTTGCGCTCAGATGGCGACAGGCGATGAGAAAAATAAGCGCAAGGATGAACCTTATCGTCAGACTGGAAGCGCTGGGATAGAATGGCTCCCACGCCTACCTCTGAAGCGTCAACCTCGACAATGAATTGTCTAGTGACGTCAGGAGTAACGAGGATAGGAGCGGACGTAAAACGTTCTTTTAGAAGATCAAAAGCTCCCTGGGCGGAACCGGACCACTTAAAACACGTCTTGACAGAAGTAAGAGCTGTGAGAGGGGCAGCAACTTGACCGAAATTACGAATGAAACGCCGATAGAAATTAGCGAAACCTAAAAAGCGCTGCAACTCGACACGTGACCTTGGAACGGGCCAATCACTGACAGCTTGGACCTTAGCGGAATCCATCTGAATGCCTTCAGCGGAAATAACGGAACCGAGAAAAGTAACGGAGGAGACATGAAAAGAGCACTTCTCAGCCTTTACGTAGAGACAATTCTCTAAAAGGCGCTGTAGAACACGTCGAACGTGCTGAACATGAATCTCGAGTGACGGAGAAAAAATCAGGATATCGTCAAGATAGACAAAAACAAAGATGTTCAGCATGTCTCTCAGAACATCATTAACTAATGCCTGAAAAACAGCTGGCGCATTGGCGAGACCGAACGGCAGAACCCGGTACTCAAAATGCCCTAACGGAGTGTTAAACGCCGTTTTCCACTCGTCCCCCTCTCTGATGCGCACGAGATGGTAAGCGTTACGAAGGTCCAACTTAGTAAAGCACCTGGCTCCCTGCAGAATCTCGAAGGCTGATGACATAAGGGGAAGCGGATAACGATTCTTAACCGTTATGTCATTCAGCCTCGATAATCCACGCAGGGGCGCAGAGTACCGTCCTTCTTCTTAACAAAAAGAACCCCGCCCCGGCCGGAGAGGAAGAAGGCACTATGGTACCGGCGTCAAGAGACACAGACAAATAATCCTCGAGAGCCTTACGTTCGGGAGCCGACAGAGAGTATAGTCTACCTCGAGGAGGAGTGGTCCCCGGAAGGAGATCAATACTACAATCATACGACCGGTGAGGAGGAAGGGAGTTGGCTCGGGACCGACTGAAGACCGTGCGCAGATCATGATATTCCTCCGGCACTCCTGTCAAATCGCCAGGTTCCTCCTGAGAAGTAGGGACAGAAGAAACGGGAGGGATGGCAGACATTAAACACTTCACATGACAAGAAACGTTCCAGGATAGGATAGAATTACTAGACCAATTAATAGAAGGATTATGACATACTAGCCAGGGATGACCCAAAACAACAGGTGTAAACGGTGAACGGAAAATCAAAAAAGAAATAGTCTCACTGTGGTTACCAGATACTGTGAGGGTTAAAGGTAGTGTCTCAAATCTGATACTGGGAAGATGACTACCATCTAAGGCGAACATGGGCGTAGGCTTCTCTAACTCTCTGAAAGGAATGTCATGTTTCCGAACCCATGTTTCGTCCATGAAACAACCCTCAGCCCCAGAGTCTATCAAGGCACTACATGTAGCACCCGAACCGGTCCAGCGTAGATGGACCGACAAAGTAGTACAGGATTTTGATGGAGAGACTTGAGTAGTTAATAATAATAATAATAATAATATCACCTGTAGCCCTCCGCTTACAGATGAGCTCTGGCTTTTACTGGACATGAATTAACAAAATGTCCAGCAACTCCGCAATAGAGGCACAGGCGGTTGGTGATCCTCCGTTCCCTCTCCTTAGTCGAGATGCGAATCCCTCCCAGCTGCATGGGCTCAGTCTCAAAGCCAGAGGAGGGAGATGGTTGCGATGCGGAGCAGGGAAACACCGTTGATGCGAGCTCTCTTCCACGAGCCCGGTGACGAAGATCTACCCGTCGTTCTATGCGGATGGCGAGAGCAATCAAAGAGTCCACATCTGAAGGAACCTCCCGGGAGAGAATCTCATCCTTAACCACTGCGTGGAGTCCCTCCAGAAAACGAGCGAGCAGCGCCGGCTCGTTCCACTCACTAGAGGCAGCAAGAGTGCGAAACTCAATAGAATAATCCGTTATGGACCGTTCACCTTGGCATAAGGAAGCCAGGGCCCTAGAAGCCTCCCCACCAAAAACTGAACGGTCAAAAACCCGAATCATCTCCTCTTTAAAGTTCTGGAACTTGTTAGAGCAATCAGCCCTTGCCTCCCAGATAGCTGTGCCCCATTCTCGAGCCCGGCCAGTAAGGAGTGAAATGACGTAAGCAACCCGAGCTCTCTCTCTAGAGTATGTGTTGGGTTGGAGAGAGAACACAATCTCACACTGCGTGAGAAAGGAGCGGCACTCAGTGGGCTGCCCGGAGTAGCAAGGTGGGTTATTAACCCTAGGTTCTGGAGGCTCGGCAGGCCAGGAAGTAACAGGTGGCACGAGACGTAGACTCTGGAACTGTCCAGAGAGGTCGGAAACCTGAGCGGCCAGGTTCTCCACGGCATGGCGAGCAGCAGACAATTCCTGCTCGTGTCTGCCGAGCATGGCTCCTTGGATCTCGACGGCAGTGTAACGAGCGTCTGAAGTCGCTGGGTCCATTCCTTGGTCGGTTCCTTCTGTCATGCAGGTGAAAGAGGACCCAAAAGCGACTTAACAGAAACAGAGTTTATTCAAGTCCAAACAGAAAACGACAAATCCTGAATCCTTAACAGGAAATGTCCAAACAGGGAATAACAGAAATCCTCTAGTCTGTAGAGGGGAATAACAGGAGAAGCGGCCACAGACTGCAGGTCGCTTCGGGTAGGCGCAGGCCGTAGCTGACAGAGACACCTGCTCACACGCAGCATCTGATGAAGGCAAAAACACGACAGGACAGGGCGATACACAATCACAGCACGGTGAATTCTAAACAAGGAACCGACAGGACAGGAACGGAACACAAAGGAAGAAATAGGGACTCTAATCAGGGGAAAGGATCGGGAACAGGTGTGGGAAGACTAAATGATGATTAGGGGAATAGGAACAGCTGGGAGCAGGAACGGAACGATAGAGAGAAGAGAGAGCGAGAGAGTGAGAGAGGGAGGGGGAGAGAGAGGGATAGAAAGAGGGAAAGAACCTAATAAGACCAGCAGAGGGAAACGAATAGAATGGGGAGCACAGGGACAAGACATGATAATAAATGACAAACATGACAATACCACCTTTGCCAGCACTGAAATCAGAAATACACTTCTCATTTCACAAAAAAACGATATGTTCATGTACATTTTCTAAAAACCAATCAAAACTACATCAAAATCCAAGTTATGTAAGATGGGAGACATATATAAATCAAATCAGTCACTCATAAAGGTCACATATAAATTCCAAAAGGACATTTAAAACACAGCTTAATTGATGCCAAAATCATGTCATCAAAATCCAGTTCTGATATTCTGATCCTATAGCTGATCTCATAAACCATGGGATATATATGTTATTCTATTTATTTAACCTTTATTTAAAGGAGGGGTATAAAGGAGGGGTCTGCGTTTATAAAGAGGGTGAATTGGCAATAAGGACGCAGTGCAACTAAGCATTGGAAGTGGACCATAAAGTCCTCTAATGATGCAAGACTTAAAGGTGAAGCAGGCCAGGGGGAAGGCAGTCTGAGCCTTACTAGAGGGAAAACAGCTGGATCTGGTTAGGGCTCTGTCGTAAATATTGCCATGTTGTTAGTTACATTAACACCTATCCAATTTTAGGATACTACAGTAAACAGGTTGGCTCTTATGTTCCGTTTACAACATCAACCTGTGGGCTGAAAGACTATAATCCGAAATAAAGTTCTTTGCATACTATTAAACCTCAGGTTGTTTTATAATGTGCATTACAGTTACCGACATACCGTTTCACAAATGCAGATTAGTTACAGTAATCAACATCAATGTTTTACCATGCAGCATACTGTTCCCTGACAGTCATACACCAGTCTCACCTGCTAGACTCACAGGTGACTGTGGGAAGAGACTATATACTTTAACACACACACACACACACACCATAGCAAAAAGGTGTATAAAACTGCACTGACCTGCAGTGGACAGCAGGAGAAAGATGACTGTCAGGACATTCAAGGACTGCCGGCTGGTGACAGTCATCTTCGGGTCCTCATGAAGAACAGGCGCCAGAGAGGGAGATTCTCACTGCAGGGCTGCTTTAGCTGAACCTCCTGGACATTCTTTGCTCTTTGCCACCCCCCAATCACATGGCTGCTGTTGTCCAACCGGCCACCCGGACAGAGAAAGAAAACCAATCAATCAATTCATTTAATTAACTTAATGATCATGATTATTAGGTATAAAGCCTATTCTGGGCTACAGTAACTAAGGGCTACAGTAACTAAGGGCTACAGTAACTAAGGAGAGAAAATATGCTTTTGATCCAATAACATAAATCTAGCCACAGGTTATTTGCTCTGATTGGACCGTGCCTTGCAGCACTCACCATGGACCAAAACGAGTTGGGTCTTTTGTCCAGCCCTCTAATAGTTCCGATCAATGGGACTGCTTGTGATAAATCACATAAAGTGCTCTCTCTGTTAGAAGAGGACCCTGTTTGGCTACAGAGCTGTTCGAGATGAGCCTGTTGGTGATGATGCATCGCACAAGTTCATGCATCGCACCAGCTCACAGGTATGATAGAGTGGTGCAATGCTAATGGAGCCTCCACAGGCCTGGCTGGGGCATACAGAATTGAAGAAGAAAGATTTTCAATTCTGAGTGTCCCTGCGAGGCATGTGGAGGCTAGCATTCGCATTGCACCACTCTATCATACCAATCTGACATCTGTAGAATGTGGCTAAATTAGATAAATAGCTTAGGAGAAACTGTTTTATCTTTGTGAGGATTGAGGACTGTTATTTTCTGCTCTTGGACAACTTTTTTGCAAATGGTTTCTGTTGATTTTATGTTCGTCTGTGATTGCCAAATGTAAAATGTATGCTAATTTGAGTTAATTGTAGAGAGCGTCACAGACTTTGTCATCAAACACTCTGAATAAGCATGAAGGGTTTTAGATTGCGCAAAGTTAGTGTGACAATATCACCCTGCTCATCTGAGCTAGGAAACACTTATCTAGCAGTGTACATCTGTGTTCATGCTATTCCTATATCACTCAGGGAGAAGAGGAGAAAGACTAGTGAGGCTGCTTCCTGCTTCATAATATTGACTTGGGTTCAAGAGACAGAATATCTGGATGCCTGTCGGCCTGGTCTCATAGACTATGCATAACATAGTAAATGAAATCCGACAAACTCAAATTTGTATGGTATGTTACATAAGACAGAAGGTTACTTCAGGATAAATCAAAAAGAGGGTGGTTGATCGGGATGGATGGGTAACTGTATATCATCAAACGTATAGCAATCCAAAGGTTGTGTGTTCAAATCTCATCACAGACTATTTTAGAATTTTAGCTAATTAGCAACTTTGCTACTACCTTCTACTTTTTAGCTGCATTGTAACTATTTAGCATGTTAGCTAACACTTCCCCTAACCGTAACCTTAACACATTAACCTAAGTCGTAACCTCAACCCTAACCTTAACCCTTAGCCTAGCTAGCCACCTGGCCACCTAGCTAACGTTAGCAACAACAAATTGGAATTCGTAACATACATATTTCAAATTCATAACATGTTGTAAGAATTGCAATTAGTAGCATATCATACTAATTGCAATTCATAACATTTCATATGAATTGTAATTCGTATCATACAAAATGGATGATGGACATCCACAAATTTAATACATTCCATACCAAACGTAACACATCATGCTAATTTGAGTGTCCTGGATTTACATTTACTATGTTACATCTACCCATGAGTCCAGGTTGGTCTGCTGAGATTGTTGGTCTCTGCCACTCTGATTTATGTCACTCTACTCATACCTGGTCCTGTTTGGTGCAGTATATATAGCCCTGTATGCCCCTGACAAGAAAGGTGAAATGTGTGTTGTTGGAACCAATTCAAACCCAGATGGCCATCACAGTGCAATACAGAGAAACTACTGTATGAGCCATATGCAGTGCATACAGAAAGTATTCAAACCCCTTAGACTTTTTCCACATTTTGTTACATTACAGTCTTATTCTAAAATGGATTAAATTGTTTTTTCCCCCTCATCATACTACACACAATACCCCCATAATGACAAAACAGGGTTGGGGAGTAACGGATTATGTTACATGGAAGGGATTACAAAAACAGTAATCCATTATATTACCAGCAAAAACATTGTAATCGGACTACAGATACTTTTGAGGATTACTTTGAAATTCAGTAAGGATGTTTGCAGGAAAACATCTTTGACAGTTCTCTGTTTTCTCAATGACATTCAAATCAGCATTGAAAAAAGGAGCATGTTTAAGTTTGTTCCACCTGAGGGAGTCTGACCACAAGGAGACCACTATGATGACACACCAAATGTGTTTGATGGATCATGGAAAAAGAGCAGGAATAGGCTGTTGTAGGCTACAGTCCAAGCTATGTCTTCAAATGGTGCGACTGCTGTCGGCATCCAACGATTATCCAATTGGAATCATGTTTGGAGGTAAGGATGACAGCAGTGGTGTAGTCTACGGCGATACGGATATAACTTATTATTGATATCTACATAGCACATTGAAGTAAATCACACTTCTACTCTCTGATTTAGCTATTTGCACCTTTGGTTGGATTGTGATTGTTGTGGATGGCTGTTCACAAATCTAAATGTGTATTTGAACCCAATAATGGTTGAATTGAAGAAGTTTAAGCTGCCTATCAATCATTGTTTTTGAAACCAGGGACAGCCAGTGAAAAATACACTCTTGCAACAGCTGCCTAGTGTGTTGATCCCAGCCTATGGAATAAAAATGGGGCTTTTATTGCTCAATCTAATTCATGCTCATCATTTTTTTTATCCATAGGCCTGATGGACACTTGCTCAAACTCACACACGTTTGATAGACTTAAAGAGGCAATCTGGAGTTGCTTCATCAATTTTTATACTTTAAATTTGTTATATTAATGTAAAGATATAATTTAATGTAGTAGAAGGTGATGGGTTAGAAGAAGTATACATAACCAACCCATAAAGAAAAATGTAACATCCATATATGGCCAGCTATGTAAACTTTAACATTGATTTATCCTGCAATAGATGTCATTCAATTGGTAACATATATTTTTGTCTTCTTCTAATAACTCTAAATTACGTTACTGAGTTTAGGTAATCAAAAGGTTACGTTACTGATTACAATTTTGGACAGGTAACTAGTAACTGTAAGGGATTACATTTAGAAAGTAACCTACCCAACCCTGATCATACTACACACAACACCCCCATAATGACAAAGCAAAAACTAAAATATCACATTTACATAAGTATTCAGATCCTTTACTCAGTACTTTGTTGAAGCACCTTTTGCAGCGATTACAGCCTCGAGTATTCTTGTGTATGATGCTACAAGCTTGGGACACCTGTATTTGGGGAGTTTCTCCCATTCGTCTTTGCAGATCCTCTCAAGCTCTGTCAGGTTGGATGGGAAGCGTTCCTGCACAACTATTCCCAAAGCAACTGCTGCATTGTCTTGGCTGTGTGGTTAGGGTCGTTGTCCTGTTGAAAGGTGAACCTTCACCCCAGTCTGAGGTTGTGAGCGCTCTGGAGCAGGTTTTCATCAAGGATCTCTCTGTGCTCCATTCATCTTCCCTCGATTCTGACTAGTCTGCCAGTCCCTGCCGCTGAAAAACATCTCCACAGCATGATGCTGCCACCACCATGCTTCACCTTAGGGATGGTGCTAGATTTCCTCCAGATGTGGTACTTTGCATTTAAGCCAAATAGCTCAATCTTGTTTTCATCAGACCAAAGAATCTTGTTTCTCATTGTCTGAGAGTCCTTTATGTGCCTTTGGCAAACTCCAAGCATGCTGTCATGTGCCTTTTACTGAGGAGTGGCTTCCATCTGGCCACTACCATAAAGGCCTGATGGGTGGAGTGCTGCAGGAATGGTTGTCCTTCTGGAATGTTCTTTCATCTCCACAGAGAAACTCTGGAGCTCTGTCAGAGTGACCATTGGGTTCTTGGTCACCTCCCTGACCAAGACCCTTCTCCCTCAACTGTCAACTGTGGGACCTTATATAGACAGGTGTGTGCCTTTCCAAATCATGTCCAATCAATTGAATTTACCATAGGTAGAAACATTTCAAGGATGATCAATGGAAACAAGATGCACCTGAGCTCAATGTCGAGTCTCACAGCAAAGGGTCTGAATACTTACAGTGGCAAGAAAAAGTATGTGAACCCTTTGGAATTGCTTGGACTTCTGCATATATGGGTCATCAAATTTTATCTGATCTTCATCTAAGTCACAACAATAGACTAACACAGTCTGCTTAAATGTATAATAATAATAATTACAATTATACATTTTCATGTCTTTATTGAACACACTGTGTAAACATTCACAGTGCAGGGTGGAAAAGTATGTGAACCCTTGGATTTAATTAACTGGTTGACCCTCCTTTGGCAGCATTAACCTCAACCAAACATTTTCTGTAATTGCGGATCAGACCTGCGGTCAGGAGGAATTTTGGACCATTCCTCTTTACAAAACTGTTTCAGTTCAGCAATATTTTTGGGATGTCTGGTGTGAACTGCTCTCTTGAGGTCATGCTACAGCATCTCAATTGGGTTGAGGTCAGGACTTTGACTGGGCCACTCCAGAAGGCGTATTTCCTTCTGTTGAAGCCATTCTGTTTTTGTTTTACTTGGGTCGTTTTGGGTCGTTGTCCTGCTGCATCACACAACTTTTGTTGAGCTTCAATTGGCAGACAGATAGCCTTACATTCTCCTGCTAAATGTCTTCTTAAACTTGAGAAATAATTTCCGTCAATGATAGCAAGCTGTCCAGGCCCTGAGGCAGCAAAGCAGCTCCTAACCATGATGCTCCTTTCACCGTACTTTACAGTTGGGATGAGGTTTAGATGTTGTGTGCTGTGCCTTTTTTTCTACACACATAGTGTTTGTTCCTTCTAAACAACTCAACTTTAGTTTCATCTCTCCAGAGAAGATTTTGCCAGTGGCGCTGTGGAACTTCCAGATGCTCTTTTGCGAACTTCAGACGTGCAGCAATGTTTTTTTTGGACAGCAGTGGCTTCACCCGTGGCGTCCCCCCCACACCATTCTTATTTATTGTTTTATGTATCATAGACTCATCAACAGAGATGTTAGCATGTTCCAGAGATTTCTGTAAGTCTTTAGCTGACACTAGGATTCTTCTTAAAACTTCTTAGGGATCAAACCCCGTTAACAGGATCGATTTGACAGCATCCGGTGAAATGGCAGAGCTCCAAATTCAAATTAAATTATTAGAAATATTTAACTTTCATACAATCACAAGTGCAATACACCAAATTAAAGCTTTACTTCTTGTTAATCCAGCCACCATTTCAGATTTCAAAAAGTCTCTACGCTGAAAGCAAACCATGCTATTATCTGAGGACAGCACTCCATCAAACAAACACGGACAATAATATTTCATCCTGCCAGGCGTGACACAAAACTTATAATTCATGCCTTACCTTTAAAGAGCTTCTTCTGTTGGCACTCCAATATGTCCCCTAAACATCACAAATGGTCCTTTTGTTCGATTAATTCCGTTGTTATATCTCCAAAATGTCCATTTATTTGGCGCGTTTGATCCAGAAAAACACCGGTTCCAACTCGCGCAACATGACTACAAATATCTAATAAATTACCTGTAATCTTTGTCCAAACATGTCAAACAACTTTCCAAATACATCTTTAGGTATTTTTTAATGTAAATAATCAATCAAATTTAAGACGGGATAAACTGCGTCCAATAGCGGATAAAAACAAAGCGGAGCGAGCTTTCAGGTCGGGCGCCCCAACCACAACAGTACACTAGACTCGACCCTCGTTCTGAACAGCCCTACTTCTTCATTACACAAAGGAAAAAATATTAACCAATTTCTAAGACTGTTGACATCCAGTGGAAGCGATAGGAACTGCAAGCAAGTGCCTTAGAAATCTCGATCCACATAAAAAACTAATTGAAAACACTGTCACTTCAACAAACAAACAATTCCTGGATGGTTTGTCCTCGGGTTTTCGCCTGCCAAAGTTCTGTTATACTCACGGATATCATTCAAACAGTTTTAGAAACTTCAGAGTTTTTTCTATCCAGAGTGTTTTCTATACATATCCTAGTGTAACAGGCTATTTCTGGTTTTGGTTTTTAAAATCTCTTTACTTCAGGCTGTTCGTCGTCCTCAGAGGGACAGTCAGACAGACTCTCTAGCTTGTTAGAGCAGCCTTTCCTTTCCTTTGACTTCTGGAGAGAGAGAGAGATACAGAGAGAGAGAGAGAGACATTGAGAGAGAGAGAGAGAGAGAGAGAGAGAGAGAGAGAGAGAGAGAGAGAGAGAGAGAGAGAGAGAGAGAGAGAGAGAGAGAGAGAGAGAGAGAGAGAGAGAGAATGAGAGAGAGAGAGAGAGAGAGATGAGGTTATCGTGTTCTGTCAGACAACAACATGCACCGCATGACCAGGGATCTCCTTTGAAGATTACCCCCCTTCCTCATCCTTCGTTTTGGATTTACATGGATTCTGCATATTTTTCATATTGTCCTGTGGAATCACCCCCTTTGTCTCATCTGCTGTCTTATTTGTCTACACGGTACAAACAGATATGGTGTTTTATTCCCCCGGAGCTGTATTTCTTATCAACAAAGAATCACATGTGGATAAAGGAGGTTTACATAAACTACATTAGCTTAATGTAAGTCAAGAAGAACTCCTCTTCCTGATACACACACATCCACATGCAAGAAAAAGAAAGGCACACATACACACACACACATGCAAGAAATGCATTTCACTGTACTTGTGCATGTGACATATATATATATATATATTTTGACTTGACACACACACACACACAAACACACTCACACAATGTTGAAAAGAGATTGACTGCATCACTATTGGTCTTTGTGTGAGGTGTTGATGTGCTGAAGGTATCAAACTGTCTGTTAAAGTAATTGGCGCACAGTTCGGACACTCATCGGTATCACACAAGACATGCAGCCAGAGGTCTCTTCACAGTCCCCAGGTCCAGAACAGGGTCTGGAAAACACATAGTATTAAATAGAGTCATGACTACAAGGAACTCTCTGCCACCCCAGGTAACTCAAGCTAGCAATAAAACCAGATTTAAAAAAACACCTTTAGGCACGACGGGGACTGTGGAGAGACACAGACATTTTATGCATTTTGTATTGTAGTTTGTATTGTAGTTTTCATTGTATTTTGCATTGTATTTTGCATTGTAGTTTGCATTGTATTTTGCATTGTAGTTTGCATTGTATTTTGCATTGTATTTTGCATTGTAGTTTGCATTGTATTTTGCATTGTAGTTTGCATTGTAGTTTGCATTGTATTTTACATTTACATTTAAGTCATTTAGCAGACGCTCTTATCCAGAGCGACTTTGCATTGTAGTTTGTGTTGTAGTTTGCATTGTATTTTGTATTGTATTTTGTATTGTAGTTTGTATTGTAGTTTTCATTGCATTTTGCATTGTATTTTGCATTGTAGTTTGCATTGTAGTTTGCATTGTATTTTGCATTGTAGTTTGCATTGTATTTTGCATTGTATTTTGCATTGTAGTTTGCATTGTATTTTGCATTGTATTTTGCATTGTAGTTTGTGTTGTAGTTTGCATTGTATTTTGTATTGTAGTTTGCATTGTATTTTGCATTGTATTTTGCATTGTATTTTGTATTGTAGTTTGCATTGTATTTTGTATTGTAGTTTGCATTGTATTTTGCATTGTATTTTGCATTGTTTTTTGCATTGTATTTTGCATTGTAGTTTGTATTGTAGTTTGCATTGTATTTTGCATTGTATTTTGTATTGTAGTTTGCATTGTATTTTGCATTGTATTTTGTATTGTAGTTTGCATTGCATTTTGCATTGTATTTTGCGTTGTAGTTTGCATTGTATTTTGCATTGTATTTTGCATTGTAGTTTGCATTGTATTTTGTATTGTAGTTTGCATTGTAGTTTGCATTGTATTTTGTATTGTAGTTTGCATTGTATTTTGCATTGTATTTTGTATTGTAGTTTGCATTGTATTTTGCATTGTAGTTTGTATTGTAGTTTGCATTGTATGTTGTATTGTATTTTGCATTGTATTTTGTATTGTAGTTTGCATTGTATTTTGCATTGTATTTTGTATTGTAGTTTGCATTGTATTTTGTATTGTATTTTGCATTGTATTTTGTATTGTAGTTTGCATTGTATTTTGTATTGTAGTTTGCATTGTATTTTGCATTGTATTTTGTATTATAGTTTGCATTGTATTTTGTATTGTAGTTTGCATTGTATTTTGTATTCTATTATGTGTGTGATATGTGGTTGGTATATGACTGTGATATGTGGTTTTGTCACCTGGCTATCTTAACATGAATGAACACTAGCTGTGGGTCGCTCTGGATGGGAGCGTCTGCTGAATGGTTCAATTGTAATGTAAATGTAGTGCTATGTATGTTTATGTATATTATGTATTTTATTTGTTGTGTTGTTTCCTATTTGGTCCCCAGGAAGAGTATCCATCAGCAGCAGATGATTGGGGATCTTAATAAATACAAAATACACACACACACACGCACGCACGCACACACACACACACATCCACACACACAAAGAGAGAGAGACTGAAATCTCTGTTGCGGAACACACATAGTGCACATACATGCTACAGATGGAGAGGCATTGTGGAGGCTGTTTGCATCATAGTTGAACATAGTCCTGAGATGTGACGCAAACTGACAGAATATTCCAGCTATTTTGTCTAAACAACAACTGAATAAATCTGATTTAAATGTAAGCATCACTTGCTGAGGAGCAGCACAAATTAAGAACCAGCACACCATTATCAATCTATAAACCTATTACAGGATTATGCAATTGCTATTTTTTTCTGGGCTGGCCAGAAAATCAAACAGAAGCAGGACATGTTTCCAATTACTCCAGCATCCACTATGAAGTCTAGATTACTACCAGACAGACCCAGATATGTCAGTTGGTTGATAAGAAAAAACAACTAAAGTTTTCAGCTGGATTGCAAAGAGAGAGAGAAAAATACACTCTTTAGTATTGTTTTGTGTTTTTTGTTTTTGTGTTTTTTTTGTCTTGTTTTTGATCAAACATTTGCTTCCAGCCAGTAACACATTG
This sequence comes from Oncorhynchus gorbuscha, assembly GCF_021184085.1. NCBI lineage: Eukaryota > Metazoa > Chordata > Actinopteri > Salmoniformes > Salmonidae > Oncorhynchus > Oncorhynchus gorbuscha. Next base: position 45,386,651 of record NC_060173.1, on the reverse strand, counting down.
TGCTTTCTAAAAATGTTTTTTTTTGTTTGCTCTTGAGTATTGTTCATCTCATAAGTTAATATATTTTGGGGGGCTAGAAAGAATATTGCATTCTGCATAGACTTCTATTTGATTTGCTGTTGATTAGCAGTTCAATTGTTACGCTACATTGTTGGCAATAACTTTAATCCATTATTTGTACAACGTATGATGTCATACAATGAATTATAAAATGGGTGGTTCGAGCCCTGAATGCTGATTTGCTGACAGCCGTGGTATATCAGACCATATACCACAGGTACGAGAAAACATTTATTTTAACTGCTCTAATTATGTTGGTAACTAGTTTATAATAGCAATAAGGCACCATTGTGATATATGGCCAATATACCACGGCTAAGGGCTGCGTCCAGGCAGCTCCCCGTTGCGTCGTGCATAAGAACAGCCCTTAGCCATGGTATAATGGCCATACACCACAACCCGCCGGGCCTTATTGCTTAAATATAGCATGCTGGCATTACTATTGACCTTTCTGAGTCTGTGTCTATCTGCATTCCTTAAACTCAGCACTAGCTTTCATGTCTGCTTTGTATTTACAGTCATACAAATATCCTCTACATTGCTAGCCCTCTGTCCATCCATCCTAATGTACAATATTACTGTGCTAATTTGTCCCCTGAGACACAAGAGGAGTGAGTTTGTGGGGAAATAAGGTTAGCTGCCTGCACACAGGACACTGAGCATTCACGCTGCAATTGTTGCAACCCCTATTACTAGCCTGTTCAACCACTCTTTCATATCGTCTGAGATCCCCAAAGAATGGAAAGCTGCCGCGGTCATCCCCCTCTACAAAGGGGAGACACTCTAAATCCAAATTGTTACAGACTTATATCTATCCTACTCTGCCATTCTAAGGTCTTCGAAAGACAAGTTAACAAACAGATTACCGACCATTTCGAATCCCACCGTACCTTCTCCATTATGCAATCTGGTTTCTGAGCTGGTCATGGGTGCACCTCATACACGCTCAAGGTTCTAAACGATATCATAACCGCCATCGATAAAACACAATACTGTGCAGCCGTATTCATCAACCTGGCCAAGGCTTTTGACTCTGTCAATCACCACATTCTTATCGGCAGACTCAACAGCCTTGGTTTCTCAAATGACTGCCTCGCCTGGTTCACCAACTACTTCTCAGACAGAGTACAGTGTCAAATCGGAGGGCCTGTTGTCCGGACCTCTGGCAGTCTCTGTGGGGGTGCCACAGGGTTCAATTCTCAATACTCTTTTCTCAATGATGTCGCTCTTGCTGCTGGTGATTCTCTGATCCACCTCTACGCAGACGACACCATTCTGTATACCTCTGGCCCCTCTTTGGACACTGTGTTAACTAACCTCCAAAAGAGCTTCAATGCCATAAAACTCTCCTTCCGTGGCCTCCAACTGCTCTTAAATGAAAGTAAAACTAAATGCATGCTCTTCAACCGATCGCGGCCTGCACCTGCCCGCCCGTCCAGCATCACTACTCTGGATGGTTCTGACTTAGAATATGTGGACAACTACAAATACCTAGGTGTCTGGTTAGACTGTAAACTCTCCTTCCAGACTCACATTAAGCATCTCCAATCCAAAATTAAATCTAGAATCGGCTTCCTATTTCGCAACAAAGCATCCTTCACTCATGCTGCCAAACATACCCTCGTAAAACTGACTATCCTACCGATCCTTGACTTCGGTGATGTCATTTACAAAATCGCCTCCAACACTCTACTCAGCAAATTGGATGCAGTCTATCACAGTGCCATCTGTTTTGTCACCAAAGCCCCATATACTACCCACCACTGCGACCTGTATGTTCTTGTTGGCTGGCTTTCGCTTCATATTTGTTTTTTCTATTGTGTTATTGACCGTACGTTTGTTTAATCCATGTGTAACTCTGTGTTGTTGTTTGTGTCACACTGCTTTGCTTAATCTTGACCGGGTCGCAGTTGTAAATGAGAACTTGTTCTCAACTGGCCTACCTCGTTAAAACATAAATCAAAAAAAGGTCACAATCCTGGCCTCACTGACAGGTGGCTCTAACACTGGTCAATATTCAACGGCAACGATCCTGCCTCTGGTCTGATCAATGCTCTTTATGACTCATATCAAATGAATTGGAATTGATTCCAGTTTTATGACTTTAGAGCTTTAGTTAGAGACTGTGCAGTGGTCCATTAGGGTATGAGTCCACATTTGATAGATGTAGTAACGCTGGGATCTAATGACTGTCATTGACACACACACCGTGTGTGTGTGTCTGTGTGTTCAGAAGTAGAAAATCTATCCTTTGCAGAAGGGGTATTATTGCTTCAAGGCAAACAACACTGAACCATGTATGAGAGCACCAGCAGTGTGATCTCACAAGACCTTTAAACAGGTTAACATTCACAAGGCCGTGGGGCCAAATGGATTACCAGGAAGAGTACTCAGAGTATGCGCTGATCAGCTGGCAAGTGTTTTCACTGATATTTTCAGCCTCTTCCTGTCCCTGTCTGTAATACCTACACGTTTCAAGCAGACCAACATAATCCCTGTGCAAAAGAACGGCAAGGTAACCTGTCTAAATTACTTTCACACTGTAGCACTCACATCTATAGCCATGAAATTTGAAAGGCTGGTCATCATTCACATTAATACTACATCTCAGACACCCTGGACCCACTCTAATTCGTTATACCGCCCCAAAAGATCCACTGATGACTTTACTGATGGGCCACCTGCAGGTAGTGAGAGTAGGCAACAAGGGGCCCCCTCAGGGGTGTGTGCTTAGTCCCTTCCTGTACTCCCTGTTCACCCACAACTGCTCGGCCGCGCCTGACTCCAACACCATCATTAAGTTTGCTGATAACATGACAGTGATAGGCCTGATCACAGATGACAATGAGGCAGCCTAGAGAGAGGAGGTCAGTGACCTGGCAGTATGGTGTCAGGACAACAACCTTTCCCTCAACATCAGCAAGACAAAGGAACTGATCGTGGACTACAGGAAACCGAGGGCCGAGCACGCCCCCATTCACATTGACGGGGCTGTAGTAGAGCGGGTTTAGAGCTTCAAGTTCCTTGGTGTCCACATCACGAAGGGCCTATCATGGTCCAAACACACCAACACAGCCACGAAGAGGGCACGACAAGTCCTCGGCCCCCTCAGGAGGCTGAAAAGATTTGGCATGGGCCATCAGATCCTCAAAAAGTTATACAGCTGCACCATTGAGAGCATCTTCACTGGCTGCATTCCCGCTTAGTATGGCAGCTGCTTGGCATCTGACCGCTAGGTGCTACAGAGGGAGGTGCGTATGGCCCAGTACATCACTGGGGCCAAGCTCCCTGCCATCCAGGACCTCTATACCAGGCGGTGTCAGAGGAAGGCCCTAAAAATTGTCAAAGACTCCAGCCACCCAAGTCATAGACTGTTCTCGTTCCTACCGCACGGCAAGCGGTACCGATGCACCACGTCTGGAACCAACAGGACCCTGAACAGCTTCTAACCCCAAGCGACAAGACTGCTAAATAGTTAACCAAATGGCTACCTGGACTGTGTAGATTGACCCCCCTTTGCACAAACTATTTTATACTCATAACATACGCTGTTGCTACTGCTTATTATCTATCCTGTTGTCTAGTCACTTTATCCCTACTTATATGTACATCTCTACCTCAATTACCCCCCCTCCCTGCACATCGACTTTGTACCGAAACCATGTGTATATAGCCAAGTTATCGTTACTCATACATTTATTCCCCGCGTTATTGTATTTTTTTGTATTTTTTCAGATTTTTCTCTCTTCATTGTTGGGAAGCAAGCATTTCTCGATGCAATCTCAACCACACTGCACACTGCCCTAACCCATCTGGACAAGAGGAATACCTATGTGAGAATACTGTTCATCGACTACAGCTCAGCATTTAACACCATAGTACCCTCCAAACTCGTCATCAAGCTCGAGACCCTGGGTCTCGACCCCGCCCTGTGCAACTGGGTACTGGACTTCCTGACGGGCCGCCCCCAGGTGGTGAGGGTAGGTAACAACATCTCCACCCCGCTGATCCTCAACACTGGGGCCCCCTGTTCACCCACGACTGCGTGGCCACGCACGCCTCCAACTCAATCATCAAGTTTGCGGACGACACAACAGTGGTAGGCTTGATTACCAACAACAACGAGACGGCCTACAGGGAGGAGGTGAGGGCCCTCGGAGTGTGGTGTCAGGAAAATAACCTCACAATGAGATGATTGTGGACTTCAGGAAACAGCAGAGGGAACACCCCCCTATCCACATCGATGGAACAGTAGTGTAGAGGGTATTAAGTTTTAAGTTCCTCGGCGTACACATCACAGACAAACTGAATTGGTCCACCCACACAGACAGCATCGTGAAGAAGGCGCAGCAGCGCCTCTTCAACCTCAGGAGGCTGAAGAAATTTGGCTTGTCACCAAAAGCACTCACAAACTTCTGCAGATGCACAATTGAGAGCATCCTGTCGGGCTGTATCACCGCCTGGTACGGCAACTGCTCCGCCCACAACCGTAAGGCTCTCCAGAGGGTAGTGAGGTCTGCACAACGCATCACCGGGGGCAAACTACCTGCCCTCCAGGACACCTACACCACCCGATGTCACAGGAAGGCCATAAAGATCATCAAGGACAACAACCACCCGAGCCACTACCTGTTCACCCCGCTATCATCCAGAAGGCGGGGTCAGTACAGGTGCATCAAAGCTGGGACCGAGAGACTGAAAAACAGCTTCTATCTCAAGGCCATCAGACTGTTAAACAGCCACCACTAACATTGAGTGGCTGCTGCCAACACACTGACTCAACTCCAGCCACTTTAATAATGGGAGTTGATGGGAATTGATGTAAAATATATCACTAGTCACTTTAAACAATGCTACTTAATATAATGTTTACATACCCTTCATTATTTATCTCATATGTATACGTATATACTGTACTCTATATCATCTTCTGCATCTTTATGTAATACATGTATCACTAGCCACTTTAACTATGCCACTTTGTTTACATACTCATCTTATATGTATATACTGTACTCGATACCATCTACTGCATTTTTTCTATGCCGCTCTGTACCATCACTCATTCATATATCTTTATGTACATATACTTTATCCCTTTACACTTGTGTGTATAAGGTAGTAGTTTTGGAATTGTTAGCTAGATTACTCGTTGGTTATTACTGCATCGTCGGAACTAGAAGCACAAGCATTTCGCTACACTCGCATTAACATCTGCTAACCATGTGTATGTGACAAATAACATGTGATTTGATTTGATTTCACTGTTAGTCTACACCTGTTGTCTACGAAGCATTGATTGGATGAAGGCATCCTTTGGTTAAAGGGTATTGGGTTGTTTGTTTGAAAAATGGTTCGAGTGGCTTGTCTACACCACGCCTGCTGTTCCCATAGTGACAGCTCTGACGTGGATCGCTTTGTTTTTCAAAAAGATTCAAAACCTCAAAATAAAACATGAAAGACATTAGGGTGCAAATGCAAGTGGACGAGCAGCTTGAGGTTGCCTGGGAAACCTCTCACAAAAGAGACGGGGGGGGGGGAGTGGTTATTGCTCTGTCTAGTGAGTAATTATCTGTGGTAGTGAACAGGAAATGAAAAATAAAAAACTTGTCTAAAAAAAGAACAGCCACAATGGACAACACGGCGGGGTTTCCATGGCAGGGAGTATGTTGTTTTCGGGGTGAATGTGGCCCACCCTACTTTAATGGGCTGCTGAATTGTGTGCCTGCATGGGAGGCTTGTTTTCAACATGTAGCACTTTATAAAGTTGACACAATCAGAAGAAGCAGCACTGTATAATCCAAATCAATTCAGCTGTTGTTTTCCTACCTGCTGAGATGTGTCTGTGGAGAGAATATGCTGTCCCTCCCACATCCCACACACCGCTCATTCTTCTCTCTTCATCTATCCGAATCCTCAAGGGTAGATATGAAAAGTGGGTTTCTGTTTGTTTGGAAAGGCTGGAAGTTGGGAATCATGGCAAAGCAACTATTCCGAGCTTAATTGCATATGGGACACAATAATATTGTCACATCGCTAATGAATCTTTTCTATGTCTTAGAATATATCAATATCTTACTGGCAGATTCCTGCTCCAGTAGCAATATGAAGTTTGCTCAAATCTTGACTAAAGCTTGACTTGAATATGTTTTTGATGTTGGCAAGTTTAAATTGATGGAACTATGATACAGACATAACTTAATTGACGTATCCACATGCGCGAACCATTAAAAATGATATAAAAGTCATGTGTAAAAGCCACCCAGAGGATTTGAGCTGACCTGCTCTTAATTCTTTCTGGGCCAACTGAGAATTAAATTGCATATGATTTCCTTTTGGTGCCATTCTCACTCAATGATACAAATACTGTAATGCAAGCAGCTGAGAGATTTGGTAATGAGCCAGCTATTGGAGTCTAACAACTTGAATTCATCATATAATCAAGGACTCAAAGTAGGTTGGGGATTGGAATTTATTAGAGCCCCTATCATAATGCAAGCTTGACTTCTTTACTCCCTACTATCTACTGAAGCCCATGCCTCCCACAGGATATAAATTATTATGTTTCACTACTTTATACTTTGTGTAGCTATGTACAGTACCTGGGAGAGAGTGAGGAATTCTCTGGGCTATTATTAGAGATCCCTGTCCAAAGGCAGGCAAAGTAAATGAAGCAAATGGAAGTGGAGTATGATAAACACAAAGGAAGCAGCTGCTGACTGAAATTCTCTTTCAGTGCTGCCTCTTGACCTCACTGAAAAGCATGGATAGATTTCACTGGTTATGATATTTTGTGCTTTGATCATGTGAGCGTGAGGCAGCCAGATAAGAGTGTTGACTAGCTGACTGGTGAGTGGCAGCATTGTATTGTTGTTGTGAGTCACATCGAAGGCTATGAATCTACACATCTAGCAAGTTCTAGGAATCCCTTTGAGTGCAATTTAGGATGTGCATTGCGCTCTTCTGAAAATGTTCTCCTCTGACGATGTTCTTCTGAAAATGTTCTCCTCTGACGATGTTCTTCTGAAAATGTTCTCCTCTGACGATGTTCTTCTGAAAATGTTCTCCTCTGACGATGTTCTTCTGAAATGTTCTCCTCTGACGATGTTCTTCTGAAAATGTTCTCCTCTGACGATGTTCTTCTGAAAATGTTCTCCGCTGACAATGTTCTTCTGAAAATGTTCTTCTGAAAATGTTCTCTGCTGACAATGTTCTTCTGAAAATGTTCTTCTGAAAATGTTTTCCGCTGACAATGTTTTTCTGAAAATGTTCTTCTGAAAATGTTCTCTGCTGACAATGTTCTTCTGAAAATGTTCTTCTGAAAATGTTTTCCGCTGACAATGTTCTTCTGAAAATTTTCTTCTAGGAAGAAATGTAGCTTTTAGGGGAGATTGATATCAGGTAATCTCAGTCCGTATGTTTATTAAATTCAGTTACAGTATTTATAGTTTGGGCAAGTAGTTGTAGTCAACTGCAAAAGCAGGACTTTGGCTATGGGTACCCAGAAAAATGTCCTCCAGAGAGATGTCCTATCCCTGTATGTGGACTTTGATAGGCACAGACGGGGAAGTATAGTATCTCCCAGACACAACCAGTCTATGTTTGCTTTGATTCTCTCTGACAATTAATGTATTTTGGCCTGCCTCCACCACATCATCCTCTGACCCTAGCCTCTAAATATACTCCTAACCCATGGACAAATAGCCTGATAGGAATTTTTTTAATATGGAATCCAACGTCACAGAGACAGAAATGAATGCAACATTAATTAAAATTGAAATCGTCCCCCAACGTCTAGTTAATCTTAGTTATTCCCCAAATAGTTTATTGCATCATCATTCTTGAGTCACATAGACCAACATGATGTTATGAGAATGGCTTAGTGTGGGTAATGCTAGTCTACAACATATTTTGATGCTCAGTGAAAACTTTAATTTGAATGATACATAATTCTAACAAGATATTCATACCTCAAATTCCTCTTGGTCTCAAGTCCCTAACAGGCCTAAAAAGGGTACTACACCCTGTTATCAGATGTATATGAGTGTTGGTTTTGGCACAGCAGATAACCCAGACACAGAGCCATCACAATAGATAGTCCCAGACAGCTCAGACTACCACCAGGTCACAGAGGTCACTGGGAGAGCAAAGGTCACACACATGCCTCACAAACACTGCATCTGGGACTCACTCTTACTCTGACAGAAGGTAATATCCACTTTCTATCACTTTACTCTGGGTTCCAAACACTAATGGCATTTTGGCAGGAGATGTATATGGACTGTTAGAAAACCAAAGCGGAAAGGAGACCTCTTCCAGCCAGAGCCCGTTTTCCAGAGAGATTGTTAAAGTGAAGTGTTGGGTGACTGGGCCTTTACTGAGGAGTCACACCTCATTACTGAGCGTGTCTGTTTGTCCTCTTAATGACCTGAAACACAGCTAGCTTACCTTCTAAGTCAGGGTGAGGTGATGGAACTTTACACAAACAATAAAAGTTATGTACTGTGATGAAGCACACCATTATGGCATGCTCTATGTGTCTCTTCATTTTTCTTTGTACACATACCGGCTCTTAGATATTGGCTGAATTCCACAGTGATGACTTTTTGCAGGATTTCACACAATGCCTTTCCAAACAAGTATGGATGATAACAGTGGTGAAGATGGCTCATTATAATACAATATCTGTTCCAGATATCAAAATGAGTCATAAATAACATATCTTATAATGAATCACATTCTCTTGATCCTTATCCAAACAAACAACTACAGTCATGACTACAGCGGAAATATGACGCTCTGTTTTATGTACACTAGTCGTCTCAGTCTGTCATTTTGTGCAGTTTTTCCGTGAATATCATTTGATTATCAAAAGCAGCTGCCAGGCACATCAGTGGATCTGGATCACAAAGGGACAGAAACCTACTCTCTCACAGACACTCCTCTTTTATCTGTGGCTCCTGCTGTCCCTGTACCATCCTGTCTGTCAGTGAGTGTTCTCTTTTAAACCACATGGTCTGGTGTAAAGGGAGAGAGAAGAGAACATTGTCAAAGAACTAAAGAACACAATAGGGGGAAGTCCTGAATATGCCTCATGCATTCAAATCTAATCTGGAGAGAAAAAAACAACGTTGGTAAAAAGATTTTACACACTGAACATCAACAAACAGATAATGAGAAGATAATGTCCCTCTGAGCATGGATTACAAAATCATGGATGAGGATTTTATCCACTCGCTCATGCTTTTTCAGTCCTTTGTTTAAACCTAATCACTGTGGATAATACTACTTGTGTTCTGTGTGATCTTGACTTAGACATCAGTCCCTTTTCTTCAATAGATAATGGCATTCTTGGGAGAGAGCTGAAACCTTTGATGGTGAGAGTGGAGGTGAAGTCACTTCTTCTCTTCGATCATCTGGCTGTTCCACTTCTTGTGAACAGACACCAGTATTTAGTATTTTTTTGTATATATTAGGATCCCCATTAGCTGCTGCCAAGGTAGCAGCCACTCTTCCCGTGGTCCAAAAAGGACTAAGACAATATTGCATCACAACAAAACCCAACAACAGCCTACATCAGTTGTCACCAACCTTTTCTGAGTCGATCACTTTCTGAGTCAAAACGCAAGCCGAATACAACAGGTGTAGCTTACAGTGAAATACTTAATACTTAACCAACAATGCAGTTTTAATAAAATACCCCCCCCCCCAAAAAAGTAAGAGATAAGAATACCCCTCACATAAAAAAAAACATGACTTAAAAAAATTATCATATGTAACTTTAACCAATTAAAAACAGTTCTGTAGCAATGAGGTTCAGGCTATAGGCCCAATACATTATCGCTGCATATTGGCTACTCTTGAATTGACCTGCCAATGTTGTTCTTCTCAGACCATTTAGAAATTATATTTCAACATTTTAGGTACATGATCACACTGGTAATAGATTATTTGTTGTATTACTTGTGCCGCACAGCTGAGTGAGCATAAACATTTGCCAATTTTTTTACTGGACTGATGGCCTGAATCTGATGGTCATTCTGAGGGGAGGGAGGGAGCAGGGGTGAGGCTGCCCCTCACCCGGCTCACCGTCCCTCCTCTCTCCCTCTGCCTAGAAAAGGGGACACAGTCTTCCACCTGATGGCGAAAACATAAGTCGCACTGCATTACTTCTGCCTCATGTAACAATTCATATTGTTACTCCTATGACCAGAGAAAGGGAAATATTTCTCAATATGAAAAAAAGATACAATCCGCAAATAATAACAGGGACAGATCTAAATTGACTGGGGAAGGGGTGTTCCAAAATAGGGGAGGGTTGCCAAACCTTTCTTTGTACTTTGGGGAGGGTTGTGTATTTTTTGGGAGGGGGCACAGGGGAGGGTAGTATGTTTTTTCCCTGGTTTACATTTCTTCTGCTTGTATTTTCCCAATAAACAATGGCTTGTCTTACTTTTGATATTACCCTAATAAAGTTTAGAAATGTTTGTAAAGGTTTGGTATGGTGTGGCTATTATTAAGCTTTAGCTACTTCAAGCCGATGAAATGAAAAGCACTGCGCCCCGGCGCTCTAACTGACTACAACATTTGAACTTAAAGTGACGGAAACTGTTTCAAGCATACCAGAGATACTTCTATAATCTAACAATATAATGCTTATCTTTCGAAAAATTATTTGGATAGAAAATGTATGAATTACCCTCATTCTGTACATCTATACGTGTATAGCAGACGCAGTAGCTGACATAAAGAAATACATGTTGGTGTCTTAGCATGACACCTGCATATCTCTATATCTCTGGGGTTAGGCCTAAGCTTCTCTTCCTTTATATGCAGTGCATTCGGAAAGGATTCAGACCCTTTGAGACTTTTTCCACCTTTTATTAAGTTATAGCCTTATTCTAAAATTGATTCAACTGTATTTTTTTCCTCAAAAGACAGAAGGTTGACAAACAAATCAGGATAAAATGAAAGGAGGTGCTGCTTTGATTCTTGAGTTCAAGAGAGTGGATGGGTAGCCTGGTCTCACAGACTAGGCGTAAATAGTATAGCAAACACTCAAAAAAGTTATGTTTGTGTGTTTCAGGATAAAATTTCATCACGGACAACTTTATAATTTTAGCTAATTAGCAACTTTGCTACTACATGCTACTACATACTACTCTTTACCTACTTTGCATGTTAGCTAACACTTCCCCTAACCATAACGTTAGCCCATTAACCTAAGTCCTAACCTTAACCCTAACCTTAACCCTTAGCCTAGCTAGCCACTCTGCCAAAGTTAGCAACAACAAATTGGAATTCGTAACATACATATCTAAAAATTGTAACATATTGTAAGAATTGCAATTAGTAGCATATCATCCTAATTGTAATTCATAGCATTTCATATGAAATGTAATTGGTATCATACAAAATGGATGATGGACATCCACATATTAATACATTCCATACCAAACGTAGCATATCATCCTGATTTGAGTGTCCTGGATTTTATTTTTAATATGTTTTGTTTACCCCTGAGTTCAGGTTGGTCTGCTGAGATTGTTGGTCTCTGCCACTCTGATTTATGTCACTCTACTCATACCTGGTCCTGTTTGATGCCGTATATATAGCTCTGTCCCTGACAAGAAAGGTGCAATGGATGTTGTTGGAACAAAACCAAACCCAGATGGCAACCAAGGTGCAATACATGGAAAATACTGTATGTGCCATATGCAGTGCATACGGAAAGTATTCAGACCCCTTACTATTTCCTTTGTTACATTATAGTCTTATTCTAAAATGCATGAAATTGTTTCCCCCCACATCATACTACACACAATACCCCATAATGACAAAACAGTTTTTATACATTTTTTGGAAATAAAAATAAATAAATAAATACAATATAAAATGTATGTAAGTATTCAGACCCTTTACTCAGCACTTTGGTGAAGCACCCTTGGCAGCAATTACAGCCTCAAGTCTTGTTGGGTATGATGCTACAAGGTTGGCACAACTGTATTTGAGGAGTTTCTTCTCTGAAGACGCTCTCAAGCTCTACCTTGTTGGATGAGGAGCATCGCTGCATTTTCAGGTTTCTCCAGAGACGTTCAATCGGGTTCAAGTCCGGGCTCTGGCTGGGCCACTCAAGAACATTCAGAGACTTGTCCCGAAGCCACTCCTGCGTCTTTTGGCAAACTCCAAGCAAGCTGTCAGGTGTGGGACTTTATATAGACAGGTGTATTCGTTTCCAAATCATGTCCAATAAGTTGAATTTAACACAGGTGGACTCCAATCAAGTTGTATAAACATCTCAAGGATGATCAATGGAACCAGGATACACCTGAGCTCAATTTCGAGTCTCATAGCAAAGGGTCTGAATACTAATGTAAATAAGGTGTTTCTGTTTTTAATTTAATCCATTTTTGATTGAGGCTGTAATGTAACAAAATGTGGAAAAAGTCAAGGAGTCTTTCCAAATGCACTGTATACACTACATGACCAAAGGTATGTGGACACCTGCACGTCTTATTCCAAAATCATGGGCATTAATATGGAGTTGGTCTCCCCTTTGTTGTTACAATTACCTTCACTCTTCTGGGAAGGCTTTTCACTAGATGTTGGAACATTGCTGCTGGGACTTGCTTCCATTCAGCCACAAGAGCATCAGCGAGGTCGGGCACTGATGTTGGGCGGTTAGGCCTGGCTCTCAGTCAGCCAGTCAAGTTCTTCCACACCGATCTTGACAAACCCTTTCTGTATGAACGTTGCTTTGTGCAGGGGGGCATTGTCATGCTGAAACAGGAACTGACCTTCCCCAAACTGTTGCCACAAAGTTAGAAGCACAGAATTGTCTAGAATGTAATTGTACGCTATAGTGCTAAGATTTCACTTCACTGGAACTAAGGGGCCCCAGACCATTATTCCTCCTCCACCAAACTTTACAGTTGGCACTATGCATTGAGGCAGGAAGCGTTCTCCTGGCATCTGCCAAAACCAGATTAATCCGTCGGACTGCCAGATGGTGAGGCGTGATTCATCACTCCAGAAAACAAGTTTCCACTGCTCCAGAGCCCAATGGTGGTGAGCGTTACACTACTCCAGCCAACACTTGGCATTACGCATGTTGATCTTAGGCTTGTGTGTGGCTGCTCGGTCATGGAAACCCTGTTTGAAAGCTCCCGATGAAGAGTGCTGATTTTGCTTCCAGAGGCAGTTTGGAACTCGGTAGTGAGTGTTGCAACCACTCTGCAGGCCTGTTCTGTGAGCTTGTGTGGCCTACCACTTCAGTAGAAACGGATGTGGCTGAAATAGACAAATCCACTAATTTGAAGGAGTGTCCACATAACTTTGTATATACAGTATATACTGTACCTGTAAAAGGTTTAGACACGCCTACTCATTCAAGGGTTTATCATTATTTTTACTAAAAAAGTGTGAAACAAATCAAAATGAATTTAAGATTTTAGAGTCTTCAAAGTAGCCACCCTTTGCCTTGATGACAGTTTTGCACACTCTTGAAGAGGACCACAATGGAAATCAAATCAAATCAAATTTATTTATATAGCCCTTCGTACATCAGCTGATATCTCAAAGTGCTGTACAGAAACCCAGCCTAAAACCCCAAACAGCAAGCAATGCAGGTGTAGAAGCACGAAATAAGTCCCAAACTTTATTTTGTGTTATGATTTTATTCATGTGCATGTATGGCTTTCAAGTTTTATGTGTGCTTGTTTTATTTAAATGGTCGAGTTAATAAACTAAACTAAAATTGGCATTCTCTCAACCAGCTTCACCAGGAATGCCTTTCCAACAGTCTTGAAGGAGTTCCCACATAGGCTGTGCATTTGTTGGCTGTTTTTCCTTTACTTTGCGGTCCAACTCATCTCAAACCATCTCAATTGGGTTAAGGGCAGGTGATTGTGGAGGCCAGGTCATCTGCTGCAGCACTCCATCACAATCCTTCTTGGTCAGATAGCCTTTACACAATCTGAAGGTGTGTTGGGTCATTGTCCTGTTGAAAAACAAATGATAATCCCAACCCAGATGGGATGGCGTATCGCTGTAGAATGCTTTGGTAGCCATGCTGGTTAAGCGTGCCCTAAATTATAAATTAATCACTGACAGTGTCACCAGCATAGCACCCCCACACCATCACACTTCATCTGCCATGTTTCAAAGTGGGAACCACACGTGCTGAGATCATCTGTACACCTACTCTGCATCTCACAAAGGTCGGTCGGAACCCAAATTCTCAAATTTGGACTCAACAGACCAAAGACAGATTTTCATCGGTCTAATGTCCATTGTTCGTGTTTCTTGGCCCAAGCAAGTATTTTCTTCTTATTGGTGTCCTTTAGTAGTGGTTTCTTTGCAGCAATTCGACCATGAAGGTCTGATTCACGCAGTCTCCTCTGAACAGTTGATGTTGACATGTGTCTGTTACTTGAACTCTGTGAAGCATTTATTTGGGCTGCAATTTCTGAGGCTGGTAACTCTAATACATTTATCCTCTGCAGCAGAGGTGACTCTGGGTCTTCCTTTCCTGTGGCAGTCCTCAAGAGAGCCATTTTCATCATAGCGCTTGATGGTTTTTGCAACGGCACTTGAAGAAACTTTCAAAGTTCACTTTGATTATGCCTGCACATCACGGTTCACCAGCAACCCCAAACATCTAAAGAATAAGCCCTTAGCCAAACAGGCTTGTAAGAATTGTACTTAAACGCTCCCCTCATACTCATCTGGAGTTTGAGCATTTTTTTTTATCTCTCTGTATCTGTGATGTGTCTGTTTCTGTGTAATTGTATGTATTTTTGTAAAGGGAAAAAAAGAAAAAAGGGACCACAATGGAAACAAGTACCCAACTCTATTGTGCAGCCCCGGTCACTTAAAATGTTTTTGTGTATATACTGTATTTATTTATTTTTTGCTGACAAATAAAATCGATTGATCAATCCAAACTGTGCAGCGGCCAATTGATGACTGGAAAGAGGCATCTGTTACAAAACACAAAAAAAGTGTAATAACATCTGGAGATTGTCAAGCCAAGCCTTTGATACTGGGTAAGCCTACAACGTAGAGAGGGGTGTATTTTCTTTTTATTGAGATTGACATAGACTATTTATTGTGGTGTTGAAAACCCAAACCTTGATATTGAAGTGCTCGAAGTCGGTATGCTTTGTCTATTGGTTGTGTGGTGCATAGACACAGGAACCTGTTGGTGGAACATTTGTTGCATATATTTTATATAATTATAAATATGGCATCATAATGTTGAAAATTTAATTTCCCTCTAGCTGATCATTGTCTGCAGCCAGCTCTGATTGTAGTGTAATGAAACAGGCAGGGAGACTGAGCTCGTCTGTGGTGGTTGGTGAACCCTCAACCTTCTGGCTCATAGCCCTGCATGGCATCGACTGTGCCACAAAAGTGGCCAAGTCAATATCCATGTTTATAAACACAGGGTCGCTACAGTTCCATAGCCAGGTAGTATATATATGTCACGCCTTGGTCATTGTATTTTGTGTTTTTGTTATATGTTTGGGTAGGCCAGGGTGTGACATGGGTTTATATGTTGTTTTCGTATTGGGGTTTGTAACTATTTGGGATCGCGGCTGATTAGGGGTGTTGTTAGGCTTGGCTGCCTGAGGCGATTCTCAATCAGAGTCAGGTGCTTATCGTTGTCTCTGATTGGGAACCGTATTTAGGGAGCCATAGTTTCGCTTTGTATTTCGTGGGTGATTGTTCCTGTCTTTGTGTTGTGGTCACCAGATAGGCTGTAATTAGTTTCACGTTCCGTTTGTTGTTTTCGTCTTTCAGTTATTTCATGTAAAGTCATGAGTAACCAACACGCTGCATTTCGGTCCGACTCTCTTCTTTCAACAGACGAACGCTGTTACAATATATAGCATTTCAAATTGATGTGATGTTTCCCCACATTTATGCTGACCCAAAGATGCACTTCTATACACAGAGTGACAGCACACACGCACACAGCACATTCGTATTCAAAACAGCCAGTGGGTGAAAATGTCTCTGAATTTCAACATCATGTTCTTTATTTTTTTATTCCTGATTTTAAATTCAGATTTAGATACACAACACTAGAGAGAGAATGCCCTTCTGTCGGTTGACTTATCCCAAAAAACACCATCCAATAATAATCTTTAATGTGAATACTGCTGGAATTACATTGTTGTAAAGGGTGAGTACAAACAAAACAACACTTTTGAAAATTCGGTACAATGAACTAAGTGTTGTTTTATTGGGAGTAAACAATAACAGAGAACAGCTTCCAATGTGCTTTGTTTTATCCATCGAGCAGAAACAGTTGTGCAGTAAACAGGGGGCATAAAGCTTCATGTAGTCCTATCAGACATTACATTTGACAGTGTAACAGCTGGCATAGTGCCTCTGGCGTCTAATGATTACAGCTTTTGTATATGGGGCCCTGTGGGGCCTCAACCCCAGCAGATACATACAATAGAGCTGATGAGCGATCAGATGAGATGAGAGTATATTCCACATGAACTCGTGTTAGGCTCCTGCTAGAGATATTAATCTGTTGAGTGGAATTGGATAAGGGGGAGCATCAAAAGCAAAGCCAGAGTCTTATCAAGGAACCAACCGGCTGCTGACTGTATGAAACTGAGTCTGTCTGCCTGCCTCTGTCAGTCAGAGTGAAAGAGAGACTCAGCCCAGAGATGGGGAACTCCATATGAACTCAATGCAGAAATAGATCACTTTATAACTAGATAAGGCTGATGAATATTCAGTATATTAAGGACCATGATGAGTTCAATGAGTTTGGAAACAGACATCTGCATGTACTAACCATTTAAAGCCGCTGTGCATTCCTAGAATTAGTGGTGACTCGAGGAACCCTGGAGTTCCTAGTCAATGGTTCAAATTTGCACCTTTGGTTAGTTGAGGGGTTCTTGGAGGTTTAATGGTTTAATGTAGCAACAGGTTCCTGGAGGAAACCTGGAGTGGATGTGTGGTTTAGTAGGGGGTGTGGCTTTAAGATAGATATTTTTGGGCTACCCGTTAGATTAAATGTTATTCCTGTTCTGTTCTGTTTTATTGTCATCACATGTTTACGTTGAACACTGACAGTTTTGTATCTTCAATGAGGCTAACAAAGGTGTATAAACCCCTTCAAGAGCCTATGCAAATCCCAAAGTTTAAATAGTTACCACTTTATTAAAGTATGTAAAGTGAATATTAAATATTGCAGTGTACAAACTTAAAACGATGAACAGGAATGACATTTACGCTAAAGGGTGACCAAAAACGAACTCTCTGAAAAGCCGCCGATATGACAGGCCACCTCTACAATTTAATAGGGCTATATCAACACAGACAGGTTATCAACACAGATAGGTTATCAACACAGACAGGTTATCAACACCACAGGTTTACCACAACATAAACACAGATAGCACGACATCTATAAAGAAACCATCAAGATAATTCGCTAAGACAAGACAGGGAATGACTTAAAACCAACAGCATGCACTCTTAGAAGTGCTGGAATCTGGGTACTACCTCCTAAACTTGGGGAAGGGTTAAAGAGTTGGGCCAGTAGCCGAAAGGTTGCTAGATCGAATCCCTGAGCTGACAAGTTAAAAATCTGTCGTTCTGCCCCTGTACAAGGCAGATAACGAACAAAACTCTTGATGAATGAGAACATTCTTGGCAAATGCTTTCGCTTTCGTCCGTCTTGCGCCGCTCCAAGAATTTCACCTCTCGCGGCACAATACGAATTTGTTCTTAACTGACTTGTCTAGTTAAATAAAAAATGTAATTAAAAAATGATCAGGTATCTTATTGAAATATTGAGTGCTTAGGGTTAGAGGGTCTACATCAGAAGGTAATGGTTTTCTGTAGGAGGAAGGTATGTGGTGTGTGCAATTAAACTTGGAATGTACTGAGTGTAGCGATCACATGCGACAGGCACTGATAAGGGGAGAGAGCCATGGATTAGTGATCAAGGGGGTCGAGATCAGGTCAGGTCACGTTGAGAGAGAAAGAAACATTTATGGCCTGTATCACTTAGGGCCCTGTCTAGCAGTAAAGATACAATTTTTGTACATATGTGTAGGAGGAGACTCAGCTTAGGAGGAAGGGTTAAATATCAGTGCTTGTGTGAAGAACAAGTTCTTTGTCCAATGCAGCTGTATTGATCCTCTGGGAAGAATGCATTTGGTTGAGCTTTCATAGCGTCCGTTGAGTTTTTACTCTGAAAATCAGAACCTAACAGAAGTAAAGGTGCCTGGAAGAACCTTTTGGGCTAATCTTCCTGGGATACAGCAAAATGAATTAAGGAAGTATATACAATTTTAAAAACATTACAATACATTCACAGATTTCACAACACACGGTGTGCCCTCAGGGGCCTACTCCACCACGACCACATATCTGCAGTACAAAATCCTTGTGTACATGTGTGTGTAGTGCATATGTTATTGTGTGAGTGTGTGTGTGTGTGTGTGTATGCATGTGTCTGTGGCTGTGTTTGTGTTTCTTCACTGTCCCGCTGTTCCATAAGGTGAATTTTTATCTGTTTTTTAAATCAAATTTTACTGCTTGCATCAGTTACTTGATGTGGAATAAAGTTCCATGTAGTCATGGTACTGTGAGCCTCCCATAGTATGTTCTGGACTTGGGGACTGTGAAGAGACCTCTGGTGGCATGTCTTGTTTGGTATACACTAGTTCAAACAAAGAGCTCGGTGCATTAAGCATGTCAATACCTCTCATAAATACAAGTAGTGATGAAGTCAATCTCTCCTCCACTTTGAGCCAGGAGAGTGTCATGTTTTGTCATTTATTATCTTGTCTTGTCCCTGTGCTTCCCATTCTATTCGTTTCCCTCTGCTGGTCTTATTAGGTTCTTTCCCTCTTTCTATCCCTCTCTCTCCCCCTCCCTCTCTCACTCTCTCGCTCTCTCTTCTCTCTATCGTTCCGTTCCTGCTCCCAGCTGTTCCTATTCCCCTAATCAATCATTTAGTCTTCCCACACCTGTTCCCGATCCTTTCCCCTGATTAGAGTCCCTATTTCTTCCTTTGTGTTCCGTTCCTGTCCTGTCGGTTCCTTGTCTAGAATTCACCGTGCTGTGTTTGTGTATCGCCCTGTCGTGTCGTGTTTTCCTCAGATGCTGCGTGGTGAGCAGGTGTCTGAGTCTGTCTGGTTCAAGTGCCTTCCCGAGGCAACCTGCTGTTCACCTGCTGTTCAAGATCGAGTCTCCAGTTTGTCCTCGTCATTTCGAGTGAAAGTTGTGTTTTTTGTTTGTATTTACTTTACTGGATTAAAGACTCTGTTTTCGCCAAGTCGCTTTTGGGTCCTCTTTCACCTGCATGACAGAAGGAACCGACCAAGGAATGGACCCAGCGACTTCAGACGCTCGTTACACTGCCGTCGAGATCCAAGGAGCCATGCTCGGCAGACACGAGCAGGAATTGTCTGCTGCTCGCCATGCCGTGGAGAACCTGGCCGCTCAGGTTTCCGACCTCTCTGGACAGTTCCAGAGTCTACGTCTCGTGCCACCTGTTACTTCCTGGCCTGCCGAGCCTCCAGAACCTAGGGTTAATAACCCACCTTGCTACTCCGGGCAGCCCACTGAGTGCCGCTCCTTTCTCACGCAGTGTGAGATTGTGTTCTCTCTCCAACCCAACACATACTCTAGAGAGAGAGCTCGGGTTGCTTACGTCATTTCACTCCTTACTGGCCGGGCTCGAGAATGGGGCACAGCTATCTGGGAGGCAAGGGCTGATTGCTCTAACAAGTTCCAGAACTTTAAAGAGGAGATGATTCGGGTTTTTGACCGTTCAGTTTTTGGTAGGGAGGCTTCTAGGGCCCTGGCTTCCTTATGCCAAGGTGAACGGTCCATAACGGATTATTCTATTGAGTTTCGCACTCTTGCTGCCTCTAGTGAGTGGAACGAGCCGGCGCTGCTCGCTCGTTTTCTGGAGGGACTCCACGCAGTGGTTAAGGATGAGATTCTCTCCCGGGAGGTTCCTTCAGATGTGGACTCTTTGATTGCTCTCGCCATCCGCATAGAACGACGGGTAGATCTTCGTCACCGGGCTCGTGGAAGAGAGCTCGCATCAACGGTGTTTCCCTGCTCCGCATCGCAACCATCTCCCTCCTCTGGCTCAGAGACTGAGCCCATGCAGCTGGGAGGGATTCGCATCTCGACTAAGGAGAGGGAACGGAGGATCACCAACCGCCTGTGCCTCTATTGCGGAGTTGCTGGACATTTTGTTAATTCATGTCCAGTAAAAGCCAGAGCTCATCTGTAAGCGGAGGGCTACAGGTGAGCGCAACTACTCAAGTCTCTCCATCAAAATCCTGTACTACTTTGTCGGTCCATCTACGCTGGACCGGTTCGGGTGCTACATGTAGTGCCTTGATAGACTCTGGGGCTGAGGGTTGTTTCATGGACGAAGCATGGGTTCGGAAACATGACATTCCTTTCAGAGAGTTAGAGAAGCCTACGCCCATGTTCGCCTTAGATGGTAGTCATCTTCCCAGTATCAGATTTGAGACACTACCTTTAACCCTCACAGTATCTGGTAACCACAGTGAGACTATTTCTTTTTTGATTTTTCGTTCACCGTTTACACCTGTTGTTTGGGTCATCCCTGGCTAGTATGTCATAATCCTTCTATTAATTGGTCTAGTAATTCTATCCTATCCTGGAACGTTTCTTGTCATGTGAAGTGTTTAATGTCTGCCATCCCTCCCGTTTCTTCTGTCCCTACTTCTCAGGAGGAACCTGGCGATTTGACAGGAGTGCCGGAGGAATATCATGATCTGCGCACGGTCTTCAGTCGGTCCCGAGCCAACTCCCTTCCTCCTCACCGGTCGTATGATTGTAGTATTGATCTCCTTCCGGGGACCACTCCTCCTCGGGGTAGACTATACTCTCTGTCGGCTCCCGAACGTAAGGCTCTCGAGGATTATTTGTCTGTGTCTCTTGACGCCGGTACCATAGTGCCTTCTTCCTCTCCGGCCGGGGCGGGGTTCTTTTTGTTAAGAAGAAGGACGGTACTCTGCGCCCCTGCGTGATTATCGAGGGCTGAATGACATAACGGTTAAGAATCGTTATCCGCTTCCCCTTA
Organism: Oncorhynchus gorbuscha; assembly: GCF_021184085.1. Taxonomy (NCBI): domain Eukaryota; kingdom Metazoa; phylum Chordata; class Actinopteri; order Salmoniformes; family Salmonidae; genus Oncorhynchus; species Oncorhynchus gorbuscha. The sequence goes on along the minus strand of NC_060173.1, from coordinate 45,365,482 downwards.
TGTCATCAGCCTTCGAGATTCTGCAGGGAGCCAGGTGCTTTACTAAGTTGGACCTTCGTAACGCTTACCATCTCGTGCGCATCAGAGAGGGGGACGAGTGGAAAACGGCGTTTAACACTCCGTTAGGGCATTTTGAGTACCGGGTTCTGCCGTTTGGTCTCGCCAATGCGCCAGCTGTTTTTCAGGCATTAGTTAATGATGTTCTGAGAGACATGCTGAACATCTTTGTTTTTGTCTATCTTGACGATATCCTGATTTTTTCTCCGTCACTCGAGATTCATGTTCAGCACGTTCGACGTGTTCTACAGCGCCTTTTAGAGAATTGTCTCTACGTAAAGTCTGAGAAGTGCTCTTTTCATGTCTCCTCCGTTACTTTTCTCGGTTCCGTTATTTCCGCTGAAGGCATTCAGATGGATTCCGCTAAGGTCCAAGCTGTCAGTGATTGGCCCGTTCCAAGGTCACGTGTCGAGTTGCAGCGCTTTTTAGGTTTCGCTAATTTCTATCGGCGTTTCATTCGTAATTTCGGTCAAGTTGCTGCCCCTCTCACAGCTCTTACTTCTGTCAAGACGTGTTTTAAGTGGTCCGGTTCCGCCCAGGGAGCTTTTGATCTTCTAAAAGAACGTTTTACGTCCGCTCCTATCCTCGTTACTCCTGACGTCACTAGACAATTCATTGTCGAGGTTGACGCTTCAGAGGTAGGCGTGGGAGCCATTCTATCCCAGCGCTTCCAGTCTGACGATAAGGTTCATCCTTGCGCTTATTTTTCTCATCGCCTGTCGCCATCTGAGCGCAACTATGATGTGGGTAACCGTGAACTGCTCGCCATCCGCTTAGCCCTAGGCGAATGGCGACAGTGGTTGGAGGGGGCGACCGTTCCTTTTGTCGTTTGGACAGACCATAAGAACCTTGAGTACATCCGTTCTGCCAAACGACTTAATGCCCGTCAAGCTCGTTGGGCGTTGTTTTTCGCTCGTTTCGAGTTTGTGATTTCTTACCGTCCGGGTAGCAAGAACACCAAGCCTGATGCCTTATCCCGTCTGTTTAGTTCTTCTGTGGCTTCTACTGATCCCGAGGGGATTCTTCCTTATGGGCGTGTTGTCGGGTTAACAGTCTGGGGAATTGAAAGACAGGTTAAGCAAGCACTCACGCACACTGCGTCGCCGCGCGCTTGTCCTAGTAACCTCCTTTTCGTTCCTGTTTCCACTCGTCTGGCTGTTCTTCAGTGGGCTCACTCTGCCAAGTTAGCTGGTCATCCCGGTGTTCGAGGCACTCTTGCGTCTATTCGCCAGCGCTTTTGGTGGCCGACTCAGGAGCGTGACACGCGCCGTTTCGTGGCTGCTTGTTCGGACTGCGCGCAGACTAAGTCGGGTAACTCTCCTCCTGCCGGTCGTCTCAGACCGCTCCCCATTCCTTCTCGACCATGGTCTCACATCGCCCTAGACTTCATTACCGGTCTGCCTTTGTCTGCGGGGAAGACTGTGATTCTTACGGTTGTCGATAGGTTCTCTAAGGCGGCACATTTCATTCCCTCGCTAAACTTCCTTCCGCTAAGGAGACGGCACAAATCATTATCGAGAATGTATTCAGAATTCATGGCCTCCCGTTAGACGCCGTTTCAGACAGAGGCCCGCAATTCACGTCACAGTTTTGGAGGGAGTTCTGTCGTTTGATTGGTGCGTCCGTCAGTCTCTCTTCCGGGTTTCATCCCCAGTCTAACGGTCAAGCAGAGAGGGCCAATCAGACGATTGGTCGCATACTACGCAGCCTTTCTTTCAGAAACCCTGCATCTTGGGCAGAACAGCTCCCCTGGGCAGAATACGCTCACAATTCGCTTCCTTCGTCTGCTACCGGGTTATCTCCGTTTCAGAGTAGTCTGGGTTACCAGCCTCCTCTGTTCTCATCCCAGCTTGCCGAGTCCAGCGTTCCCTCCGCTCAAGCGTTTGTCCAACGTTGTGAGCGCACCTGGAGGAGGGTGAGGTCTGCACTTTGCCGTTACAGGGCACAGACTGTGAGAGCCACCAATAAACGCAGGATTAAGAGTCCAAGGTATTGTTGCGGCCAGAGAGTGTGGCTTTCCACTCGCAACCTTCCTCTTACGACAGCTTCTCGTAAGTTGACTCCGCGGTTCATTGGTCCGTTCCGTGTCTCCCAGGTCGTCAATCCTGTCGCTGTGCGACTGCTTCTTCCGCGACATCTTCGTCGCGTCCATCCTGTCTTCCATGTCTCCTGTGTTAAGCCCTTTCTTCGCACCCCCGTTCGTCTTCCCTCCCCCTCCCGTCCTTGTCGAGAGCGCACCTATTTACAAGGTACATAAGATCATGGACATGCGTTCTCGGGGACGGGGTCACCAATACTTAGTGGATTGGGAGGGTTACGGTCCTGAGGAGAGGAGTTGGGTTCCGTCTCGGGACGTGCTGGACCGTTCACTCATTGATGATTTCCTCCGTTGCCGCCAGGATTCCTCCTCGAGTGCGCCAGGAGGCGCTCGGTGAGTGGGGGTACTGTCATGTTTTGTCATTTATTATCTTGTCTTGTCCCTGTGCTTCCCATTCTATTCGTTTCCCTCTGCTGGTCTTATTAGGTTCTTTCCCTCTTTCTATCCCTCTCTCTCCCCCTCCCTCTCTCACTCTCTCGCTCTCTCTTCTCTCTATCGTTCCGTTCCTGCTCCCAGCTGTTCCTATTCCCCTAATCAATCATTTAGTCTTCCCACACCTGTTCCCGATCCTTTCCCCTGATTAGAGTCCCTATTTCTTCCTTTGTGTTCTGTTCCTGTCCTGTCGGTTCCTTGTCTAGAATTCACCGTGCTGTGTTTGTGTATCGCCCTGTCGTGTCGTGTTTTCCTCAGATGCTGCGTGGTGAGCAGGTGTCTGAGTCTGTCTGGTTCAAGTGCCTTCCCGAGGCAACCTGCTGTTCACCTGCTGTTCAAGATCGAGTCTCCAGTTTGTCCTCGTCATTTCGAGTGAAAGTTGTGTTTTATTGTTTGTATTTACTTTACTGGATTAAAGACTCTGTTTTCGCCAAGTCGCTTTTGGGTCCTCTTTCACCTGCATGACAGAGAGATTGACATTCATATTATGAATATTAGCTCTCTGTGTACAGCCAAGGGCCAGCTGTGCTGCCCTGCAAAAAAAAATAATTTAAAAAAGTACCTTTTGTGGCACCTGACCACACGACTGAACAGTAGTCAAGGTGCAACAAAACTAGGGCCTGTAGGACCTGCCTTGTTCATAATGCTGATAATGAAGATAGAGCAGAGCTTTATTATGGACATACTTATCCCCATCTTCTGTTGTATCAGTATGTTTTGACCACTGTTATTCCAAGCAGTTTAGTCACCTCAACTTGCTCAATTTCCACATTTTTTATTACAAGTTTTAATTTGTCCCAAACACAATGCTTTGAGTTTTAGAAATATTTAGGACTAACTTATTCCTTGGCACCCACTCTGAAACAAACTGCAACTCTTTGTTAAGTATTGCAGTCCTTTCAGTCACTGTAGTAGCTGACATGTATCGTGTTGGGTCATCCGCATACATGGACACACTAGTAAAAATTAGTAAAGACTTTTAAAAAACTAATGGGCCTAGACAGCTGCCCTGGGGAATTCCTGATTCTACCTGTATTATGCTGGAGAGGCTTCCATTAAAGAACACTCTCTAAGAGTTGGTAACAGGCGGATTTGTCTCCTATTTGAACCAGTAAAGGGAGCTTTACCATTCTTAGATAGCGGAATTACTTTTGCTTCCCGCCAAGTCTTGGGGCACACACTTTCTAGTAGGCTTAAATTGAAAATATGGCAAAGAGGAGTGGCAATATCGTCCACTATTATCCTCAGTAATTTTCCATCCGAAGTTGTCAGGCCCACGGTGGCTTGTCTTGGTTGATAGACAACAACACTTTTTTCACCTCTTCCACACTCACTTTACGGAATTCAAAATTACAATGCTTGTCTTTCATAATATGGTCAGATATACTTAGATGTGTAGTGTCAGTGTTTGTTGCTGGCATGTTATGCCTAAGTTTGCTAATCTGGCCAATATCAGTTGGTTTTGTGACGAAAGAGCCATCTGATTCAATGAATGATGGAACTGAGTTTGCTTTTTTCCCCCAAAATTTAATTTAAGGTGCTCCAAAGATTTTTACTATCATTCTTTATGTCATTTATCTTTGTTTCATAGTGTAGTTTCTTCTTCTTTTATTCAGTTTAGTCACGTGATTTCTCAATTTGCAATATGTTTGCCAATCGATTGTGCAGCCAGACTTATTTACCATACCTTTTGCCTTATCCCTCTCAACCATAACATTTTTCAATTTCTCATCAGTACATGGGGATTTAACCGTTTTTACAGACATTTTCTTAAAAGGTGCACGGTTATTTGTAACTGGAATAAGCAATTTCATAAATGTGTCAAGTGCAGTGTCTGTTCCTCATAACACACCACTGACCAACAAATATTATTTACAGTTGAAGTCAGAAGTTTACATACACTTAAGTTGGAGTCATTAAAACTTGTTTTTTAACCACTCCACAAATGTCTATAGTTTTGGCAAGTCGGTTAGGACATCGACTTTGTGCATGAAACAAGTAATTTTTCCAACAATTGTTTACAGACAGATTATTTCACTTATAATTCACTGTATCACAATTCCAGTTGGTCAGAAGTTTACATATACTAAGTTGACTGTGCCTTTAAACAGCTTGGGAAATGTGAAGCTTCTGATAGGCTAATTGACATAATTTGAGTCAATTGGAGGTGTACCTGTGGATGTATTTCAAGACCTGCCTTCAAACTCAGTGCCTCTTTGCTTGACATCCTGGGAATATCAAAATAAATCAGCCATGACCTCAGAAAAAAAATTGTAGACCTCCACAAGTCTGGTTCATGATTGGGAGCAATTTCCAAATGCCTGAAGGTACAACGTTCGACTGTACAAACAATAGTATGCAAGTATAAACACCATGGGACCACGTAGCCATCATACTGCTCAGGAAGGAGATGTGTTCTGTCTCCTAGAGAGGAAGGTACTTTGGTGTGAAAAGTGTAAATCAATCCCAGAACAACAGCAAATTACCTTGTGACGATGCTGGAGGAAACAGGTACAAAAGTATCTATATCCACAGTAAAACGAGTCCTATATCGACATAACCTGAAAGGCTGCTCAGCAAAGAAGAAGCCACAGCTCCAAAACCGCCATGAAAAAGCCAGACTACAGTTTGCGATTGCACATGGGGACAAAGATCATACTTTTTGCAGAAATGCCGAAGAACACTATCCCAACCGTGAAGCATGGGGGTGGCAGCATCATGTTGTGGGCGTGCTTTGCTGCAGAAGGGACTGGTGCACTTCACAAAATAGATGGCATCATGAGGTAGGAAAATGATATATTGAAGCAACATCTCAAAGTTAAAGCTTGGTTGCAAATGGGTCTTCCAAATGGACAATAACCCCAAGCATACTTCCAAAGTTGTGGTAAAATGGCTTAAGGACAACAAAGTCAAGGTATTGGAGTGGCCATCACAAAGCCCATACAAAACCTTGTGGGCAGAAGTGAAAAAAAAGTGTGCGCGAGCAAGGAGGCCAACAAACCTTTTCAGTTACACCAGTTCTGTCAGGAGGAATGGGCCAAAATTCACCAAACTTATTGTGGGAAGCATGTGGAAGGCTACCCGAAACGTTTTACCCAAGTTAAACAATTTAAAGGCAATGCTACCAAATACTAATTGAGTGTATGTAAACTTCTGACCCACTGGAAATGTTCTGAAAGAAATAAAAGCTGAAATAAATAATTCTCTCTACTGTTATTCTGACATTTCACATTCTTAAAATAAAGTGGTGATCCTAACTGACCTAAGACAGGGAATTTTTACTAGGATTAAATGTCAGGAATTGTGAAAAACTGAGTTTAAATGTATTTGGCTAAGTTGTATGTAATCTTCTGACTCCAACTGTACATAAACAACATAGGAATCACTACAACACGTATTATATGACCTGTTATACACTATATTAGAACCAGACTTTGGAACTTTGGTTTTCCTAGATATGGCTACTATATTGTGATCACTATATCTGATGGATCTGGATACTGTTTTCAAGCTAATTTCTGCAGCGTTAGTAAAGGTGTGATCAGTACAAGGTGATGATTTCTTTCCTGTGCTGTTTTAACTACCCTGGTAGGTTGACTGATAACCTGAACCAGGTTGCAAGCACTACTTACAGTTTGAAGCTTTTTCTTGAGTGGGCATCTTGATGAAAGCCAGTCAACATTTAAATCACCCAGAAAATATACCTCTTTGTTGATTTCACATGCATTATCAAGCATTTTACATGTTATCTGTATACTGACTGTTAGAACTTGGTGGTCTATAGCTTCCCACCAGAATGGGCTTTAGGTGAGGGAAATGAACCTGTAGCCATATTACTTCAACAGTATTTAACATGAGATCCTCACTAATCTTTACAGGAATGTGGTTCTGAATATGAACAGCAACACCTCCATCATTGGCATTTCTATCTTTTCTGTAAATTATATAACCTTGTATTGCTACCACTGTATCATCAAATGTATTACCTAAGTGAGTTTCAGAGAGAGTCAGAATATGAATGTCATCTGTTACTAGAAAATTATTGATTTCATGACCGTTGTTTCATATATTAATGTGGGCTATTTTGAGCACTTTTCTACTGAGATGCTTACCTATTTTTATTGCTTTACTGGGAAGCTTAGCAGAAGTAGATATGCTCATGTTATTTATGTTAGTGCAGGGTGAGCTGCACACAGTGGACAGTATACATCTGGTTCAAAGGCACATGATTACTGCATACACTAGTTGTAGGATCAGCAGAGGCATTCAGGACAGTTAGAGGGACATACATTAGGTTATTTACATTGTGTCTACCATCGCCTCTGGTGTAATGTACATTTGCTGAAGCATTATGCCCACACTGCGTCACAATGGAAGGGATTAGCTGAGCTGGGCTTGAGTCATTGATAAGCCAATTTCTCAACGTAGCCTTATAATGCTGTGAAAGGATCCAGGAACCCAAATGATTTGACTGGATCCCATCCTCCTTATGAAGTGTGTTTTGTTTCCAAAAAGTATCGAAATTATCGACAAAAGTTACACCCATTAAGCTGCAACAATCAAGCCAGTTGTAAAGAGAAAGAATCCTGCTAAAGCGTTCAATGCCACGATTCAGAGAGGGCACAGGGCGAGATATGATGGGTCTTTTGTTAGTGTCTAGCAGAGAGTCAATCAGCTCTTTAAAATCCAGTTTCATCTGTTCAGAGCTGCCCTTCATAACATCATTAAAACCCACATGGACAACGATAGAATCAATTTCCATGTCCTGTCATAGTACATTTGGGAGCAGCTTTGTAATATCATTTACTCAAGCTCCGGGGTAGGACATTGTTTTTGCTCCAGGAACGGTCACATATCTTACCATGGAGCTGCCAAAAATCATGGCTGGTGAGAATGTCAAGGAAATCCGCCCACTCTCATGCTTCATAGGATTTGGAGAACCCTTTATGGATGGGTGAGAGGCAGGATAACTTGAGCCCATTGCTCCCGGCGCCTGGTGAAGGCCTCTGACAGATGGAAAAGCCCCGCTTGATCCAGAGCAGGGACGATGTTGACTTAGAAATCGTAGTAGTAGGCACTGCAGACACAGGCACCCTCCGCGACAAAGGTGCAGACAGATCAGGCTCCAGGGCGGCGAAACTATTTGTTGTTGGTATCCAGTGTAGACTGCTTTATGGGAGGCCGCTGTGCTCCTTTGGTTACGCTATCAGATGGGGGAGCTCCGGGCAACACCGGCCAGTCGGATAACGACAAATGACAAGGCGGAGATGCATCCAACAAGAACGAACGCCGTCCAGGCACCTGGGTAGAAAATGTAATCATTCCACTCTGCGTTTTCCCCAGTTTCTTAAGTAGGCTGGCGACCTGCATGATCAAGGAAGCCACCTCTAGCCTATAATCCTCGGCAAGTAAACAATTGCCGCATTGGAACTCCGAGGGATCCGGTTGGTCCCTGAACAAAGCGCAGTAGATACATCTTCTACAGTGCTGGAACTGTTCATTTATTTCTCCAGACAACGAGGGCTCCATTGCAAAACTCATCTAGTACCAACATCGTAAGCTTGATGGCTAGCAGCTTAGCGTCTCAGTCAAGCAGGCTTCAACCTGTCTGTTAAGCGGGATTCCGGGACAAGAAATAGCGGTCCTAGCTGTTAAAAGCTAACCGCGCCACGGAATTCACTATTCGGTATTTGTATTTCATGATTAGCGGTTTTGTTTTAATAATAAAAAAATAACACACCATGTGTTTTCCAGCGTACAATGTTCAGCTGCGCACTCCGTTGACGTATGAATGACTGCCGGAAACGTCTTGACTGCCGTTAAGTATGCAATGACTAACATGACAAGAGGAACAGATGATGATTCCATTCATTCCATTCCAGCCATTACAACGAGCCCGTCCTCCTATAGCTTGTCCCACCAGCCTCCTCTGGGCTGAATACCCCCTCAGATAATGTCCTCAGGGCTGTCCCCTTACAGGGCCCTGCAGAACAGAACAGTGTGTGTCTGACACAGTGACAAGGTCACAGACGGTACTTTAGTTGTGGAGATAATGGCTAATGGTCAGAATTGGTTTAGTCACATGGAGATGACTGCCATTAGCAGTCCAAAACATATGTATGTACGCACACATGGTGGGAAAGGTCTGCTGACAATAAGAGAGAATAAACTATGTACACTAGGAGTCTAGAATGACTGTGCTGTTGCACCTCCACCATGTGTTCACACTAAGAAATACTGTCCTGTGTTCCAACTTGAGTGTGTGTGATCCTGTATATCCTCTCCCTTGTTAAAATGAAATGAGTACATTCATAATAACATAGACCTGTTAATTGACTCCCTTTCCATATGTCAGAGAACAGTGTTCCCAGAGAAGGACCCACAGGCGAGCTGCAGTGTAAAGCCACTCTGCAAGCATGCATAAAATGCATTCCTCAAATGCATTGTTGTGAGAGAGAATATGCTACATGCTCTCAGTGCCCTGCCTAAATCCTTTCCTACTTTGCAGTCATTCGAAGTGAAGGCTCAGCACTGTGTGTTGATGTGCATTAGCTCTAATGGACTCATTACCTTAAAACACTCCAAAGCGACACAGTGTCACCCACATATGCAGACGCTGGCACACATGCATACACACGCAGACCCACACAAGATGCCTCTGGCCACTTTTAATAACTCCAACAAAAATTGGCAACGGAAGCCCATAAGCTTTTTAAGTCCTTTCGCCACACACAAGTGTGAATTCTAATCATTAGTCAGTGAGAAGACGGCTTTATGTGATGTACAAATGGATTCTCCCTTTCCTCTCTAAATCCTCTCATGTGCCTCCAAGCTCCCCCACGCGCCTGTTTCCAAGTTACCCACCAACAGCCACTGCCAATCGGCCTTAATTGCCTCACATTTAAAGGGGGAGCTGAGAGACACAGAGCTAGCTAGCCGCCCTCGCGTCTCTTACACTGAGCTTACTCTGCTGCCATGGAAGAGAAAACACTCCACCTGGATGTCAGAGAACGAGAGAGAAACAGAGAGCACACCGTGTACCCAACCCAGAGTGAAACTTCACTCCTCCCAACAAAAGAGGCAGGCATCCCTCAATGATGTGAAACCAGTGTATTGTTTGGCTTCATAGCTGTATCGAACAAAGCCATGCAAGTTACGCCTCTGTCTGTGTCCTCCTGCAGGACGATGAAAAGGACATGTAAGGATGCAAATATAAACTTTCAAATGCCTTGCTAAGGTCCACAAAAACAAGTCCATACAGAGCAAAAAGAGAGAAAGAAAGAGGGAACTCCTAGTGATTAAGACCAGCGTTCTCTACTCACCCTTGTTGAGCCTGTAAAGGAGGGGGGTCTCCCGTTTCTCTGTGCAGTCAATTACTCCCCTGTTGCTTCTTGTGCACTCTTCCTTTGTTGCAGCTTAACACAAACGCATCCTCATCCCAATGAATTGATCTAAATCAATAGCTCTCGAGGGAGAGAGGAGGGAAGGAAACGCAGAAGAAGAAAAGAGCACTCTTCCCAAGTCCTCTGCACTGTATCCAAGCGGTTAGAGCTCAGCGAGAGTGTGAGTGAGAGAGAGAAGGAGAGAGCTAGAGAGTTGAAGTGAGTGAGGGAGTGAGAGAGAGAGAGGAGAGAGCCAGAGAGTTGAAGCGAGTGAGGGAGTGAGAGAGAGAGAGGAGAGAGCCAGAGACTTGAAGCGAGTGAGGGAGTGAGAGAGAGAGGAGAGAGCCAGAGAGTTGAAGCGAGTGAGGGAGTGAGAGAGAGGAGAGAGCCAGAGAGTTGAAGCGAGTGAGGGAGTGAGGGAGAGAAGGAGAGATCCAGAGAGTTGAAGCGAGTGAGGGAATGAGAGAGAGAAGGAGAGAGCCAGAGAGTTGAAGCGAGTGAGGGAGTGAGAGAGGAGGGTAGCTAGTGTGTATGCACTAGAGTGTGCACTAGAGTAGAGCAGAAGCCACAGGATCAGCTGCTGTTACACGAACAAGGGATTCTCTGCTCTCCCGGCTCTCCGGGGGAAAGACTTCTGCTCAGTAACTTTGCTGAAGATCCCTTTGTGTGAATATGACCTTCTCCTTCCCTTTCTCCTTAACATCTCTCTCTATCTACTCCTCCTTCTCCTCCATCCTCCCTCAGTTAATTTGCATCCCAGAGAGTTATAATCTAATCTCCGCCCCTATCACCACCCTCACTGTCTGTCCAGGGGTCATTGCATGATCATGGACACGCACATGGAAATATAGTATTTAAATGTGAGTATTTATTGGGATCTGAGAATTGAATCATGCAAACGTGCTATCACACGCGTGTAAGTACATGCGCACACACACACGCATTCACACACATGTACACAAGCACACATAAAACACAAAAGAAAGTGATGGATATCTGCAGTCCTCAACTTGAAAGGACCTTGCTGTGTGAGTAACTAGGCAAAGAACAGGGTCAGTGTAAATAGCACTCTGTCATTTCTCCTACAGGTCTGTGATTCATGATGTGACGCATGTGCTCTGTAACAGTATAGGAGCGTTAAGTGCTTCTCTCCCCAGGAGAGTTACTACTGTCCAGGCTGTGTCCCATCTGCCCGTTTGGTCCAGGGTCTTCCGGGTTTGGCTGGGGTAAGCCGTCATTGTGAATTAGAATTTGTTCTTCACTGACTTGCCTTGTTAAAGAAAGTTAAATAAAGTAAAAAATAAAATACTGTAAAGCTCAGCACCATGTTATAGAATGCACAGAAAGCCCCCTGCCAATCATATTAGTGGAAGGTGCTTTAGATGGCACCCAACAGTCATGCTTGTAAATATACAGTATGTTGATTAAGTGTCATAATTCCCCCTTTGCCACAAACACAGCACCTGAAGATAAAGTGAAAGGGGACCTTTTCAAATGGGAAAAAAGGAAAGAGGGGAACATTTGGCGTTGCTGTCGTCTTGATGTGTGCATAACGGTTTGGTGTGTGGGCGGCACCAGCACGCTGACTGAGAGATGAAACGCTCCCATGGAGCCAGCGAGGATCATGGGTATTGTCCTGTTTTGGCTGCTGTTGACGCTCCAGCAGACCTGAAAATGTGCATCAGAGGTTTACAAATAAGTAATAAGTGTTAGTCAGAGACAGGTGAGAGGCAAGACCAGACCAGAGCTGCCTATAAGGAGCCCTGTAGCTGACTCGGGAATGGAGGCTACTGTATTGTGCAGTATGCTGTCCAGCCAACAGGAAATACTGGAGGGGAAATACTGGGGATGTTTTGAGAAAAAGTTTTAGTATATTGTTGCTGGTGTACTCAGCCATGAGAGAGAAAGTATTTCTCATTGGTCATAACCGGTCTTTTCACCTTTATTGTTCCAGTGATTGTCCTTTGTAGAGTGGCAATTGTCATTGCTGGGAAGTATTTGTGCCGTCTAAGAGTGAGATACAAGTACACAGTCTGAAACCTCCAGCAACAAAGAGTTTTTTCTCTACTTTTGCATATTTGTAATAAGGACAAATATGTAATAAGGACAGTACTGTATTGTACCCGCACTGTATTGTCTCTCTAGTCACTCTGACATCAATGCAAATGTAATCGAAAATCTAATCAAACACTTTCTATAGGCGATGCAATTGCGTGAGAAAACAGAGTGATGGCTTCTATTAAACAGAGGAGGATCCCATCAGCTTTCTATAGGTGAGGCCTACTACATTTATTTCCCATCTTTCCTAATATTAAGCACATCTCTTTAAAATAGAAATATAACCTACCCCAATGGCATGAAAATGAACCACAGGAAAAGCGTCGTCCCTTCACTTTTTAACTGCATAGATGACGTGTGATTATTTTTTCGAGACAGGTGCATGATAATGGTCCATTCTACATCAAAACAAATTTCACACATCTATTATTTAGCATATGTAAAGACAAGATTAAATTAAGAACAGTTTGATGGGTGACAATATTAGCATATCACTTGTGAATGATGCTCAGCGTGAGGCAAGAAACAATGCCTTTTTTTGCTACTTTTAGAAGTTGCACACCTCATGTAGCCTGACCCATAGGCCTATGTGTGTTGATAAGGTTTGGATAACAACAAGCCCAGTTTAAGGCAAACGGGCATGCTTTTTTTGTGTGACTTTTTCAAATCATAGTTGCACACCTTATAGCCTACTGCCATGTGTGCATTGTTGTGCTTACAATGTGAAGAAATAGCCTTATGCTTTCTCAACATTTGAAGCTAAACATTCTCATCTGTTGCGTCAAGCTCATTGCTAAAGAAAATATAAAAAAATTTATGCTAGTGGTTGTATTTATTTGGGATCTATCGCATCCCACAACTGTCCCAGACTATGTTTAGAATGTTATTTCTCGCACAGTGTAACGATATTCGTAGGTGGAAGAAGGTGAAGAGGACCAAGGTGCAGCGTGGTACTTGTTCATGGTAAATTTAATAAAGAAACTGAACACTAGAACAAAAACAACAAGCCGGAAACAACGGAAACAGTTCTGTCTGGTGCAAAGACAGAAAACAACTACCCACACCCATAGTGGGAAACAGGCTGCCTAAGTATGGTTCTCAATCAGAGACAACGATAACCAGCTGCCTCTGATTGGGAACCATACCAGGCCTAAACATAGAAACACAACACCTAGACATAAAACATAGAATACCCACCCACATCACACCCTGACCAAACTAAAAATAGAAACATACAAAGCAATCTACGGTCAGGGCATGACACACAGGATAGAATAGGTAAGTTTCTGTACTATGTGGGATAGTAGATATAGTGCTTTTGCTGTTTGTTAGGCATCTCATCTTGTTGGCTGATGAAAAGCAAATGTGCACAGTTCTTCAAACATCTTCAAAATGCGCCTTAGAATTGGATAAAGACATGTGCAGTTGCGTCCGGGATGTGGTGGTCTTCACTTGCAGCCTGTGAGAAAGACCCATGCTTTGGCATGTAGCCGGGAGAAGGGATAATATAAAATAATGCCCATGGAATTCTAAGCAAATCTTGTCTGCTAAATAAACTAGTGTAGCCCACAGCCATAGCAAGATCAGGGCCTAACATAAGGACAACTCAGAGTATGCTATTCTGTGTAAATAGACTACATTTTCTTCATATCATGATTCTTTAGACCTGTCTAAAATCAATAATGGATTTATTGTGATGGTGTAGGCTATATTACATGGATTTATTGTGATGGTGTAGGCTATATTACATGGATTTATTGTGATGGTGTAGGCTATATTACATGGATTTATTGTGATGGTGTAGGCTATATTACATGGATTCATTGTGATGGTGTAGTCTATATTACATGGATTTATTGTGATGGTGTAGGCTATATTACATGGATTTATTGTGATTGTGTAGGCTATATTACATGGATTTATTGTGATGGTGTAGTCTATATTCCATGGATTTATTGTGATGGTGTAGTCTATATTCCATGGATTTATTGTGATGGTGTAGTCTATATTACATGGATTTATTGTGATGGTGTAGGCTATATTACATGGATTTATTGTGATGGTGTAGGCTATATTACATGGATTTGACTTTTTTTTAAATGTGGACGTTCCAAAGGTCTGCATCAGTGGCTTGTAGGCTGTGTTTGGAAGCCAGGAGATGCTAAATGTGTTTATGTTAATTAACAGTCAATTCCCATGAGCCCGGCAGTTATTTGCTTGCCAATCACCGATTGCTAACATTTCATCACCACCACATGTCACGTCCTGACCATAGAGAGCCTTTATTTTCTATGGTCAGGTAGGTCAGGGCGTGACTGGGGGGTTAGCCTAGTTTATATTTTCCATGTGGGGTTCTAGTTTTGTTTTCTATGTTGGTGATTGGTATGATTCCCAATTAGAGGCAGCTGGTAATCATAGTCTCTAATTGGGAATCATATTTAGGCCTTTTTCCACCTGTGTTTTATGGGATATTGTTTTGAGTTAGTGCACATAGCACCTCTTTAGTCACAGCTCGTTGTTCTATTGTTTGTTTGTTTTGCTAACTTTTCACTTTATAATAAATTATGTGGAAAACATATCACATTGCGCTTTGGTCCGTCTCTACAAACGAACGTGACACCACAGCCCTATCTTCAATCAAAACCTAATATTAGATAAAGAGAACCTGAGTGAACAAATAACAACACAACGACATATTTATTTCACCCACTTGCCCCTGTGTGAAAAAGTATTTGCCCCCTTACACTCAATAACTGGTTGTGCCACTTTTAGATGAAATGACTCCAACCATTGCTTCCTGTAATTGTTGAACAGTCTCCCACACTACTGTGGAGGAATTTTGGCCCACTCTTCCATGCAGAACTGCTCGTTTCAAGTCCTGCCACAACATCTCAATTGAGATTAGGTCTGGACTTTGACTAGGCCATTCCAAAACTTCAGATTTGTTGCTTTCTAGTCATTTTCATGTAGACTTGAATGTGTGTTTTGGATCATCTTGGTGCATGACCAAGCTGCGCTCCAGCTTCCAGACGGATGGCCTGACATTCTCCTGTAGAATTCTCTGATACAGAGCAGAATTCATCATTCCTTCTATTATTAAGGCAAGTCTTCCATGTCTTGAGGCAGCAAAGGATCCCCAAACCATAACACAACCAGACTTGACTGTTAAGATTCTTACTGTGGAATGCAGTGTTGTTTTCACCACACATATTGGGACCCATGTTGTCCAAA
The DNA here is from genome assembly GCF_021184085.1 of Oncorhynchus gorbuscha. Classification (NCBI taxonomy): domain Eukaryota; kingdom Metazoa; phylum Chordata; class Actinopteri; order Salmoniformes; family Salmonidae; genus Oncorhynchus; species Oncorhynchus gorbuscha. The sequence continues at coordinate 45,350,224 of NC_060173.1, read as the reverse complement.
ATGTTATACTTTCGACTCATCTGTACTTAGAACATTCTTCCAAGAGTCTTGATCATCCAGGTGCTGCATTGGAAAACCTGAGTCTACTTTTTGAAATAGATGTGTCCCATTATGTCTGGCGAAAACCAAACACTGCATATTCTAAACATGAGACAGGTTCTAGGCCCATTAAAGGGAAACATAAAGCTTAGAGGACTAGATTTGCTTGTTTGACAGAAAAATACACACTAACAAGAGTACATTAAAATTACTTCTTAGATCTGTTACTTCCACTTGATAGCTTTCTGAAATGCAACAGCACTTTCTCAGATTCAGCTGACCAAGTTCAAAAGATGACTAAAAACAGTGACTAACAATGCTGCTGTTCTGATGGTAGAAAATAAAATGGTTACCACTGCATAAAAAAAAAAATACAAATTAGTTTATTTAAAAGACAGTCACCTTCTTGGAGGGCGCTGCCAATAATTGCCTGGATCTCAAACCAGCAAAGCCTCTAACAAACCAAGTGACAACAGGAGGACATTTATGCAGTGGCTTTAAATAATGAACATCTTATATATTGTCACACGTGAATAAAGTCAATGGTCAAACTCCACGCATAGAATTGAGAACAATCGACCACATCCCAAAAATTACTTCAAAGGCAGCATGGTCACAAAATGGTTGCTCACTGAAATGATGCCGTACTGCACACACACACACACACACAGGACCTTCCAGGCTTGGTTCATAACCTGTCACACAATATTATTGAGTTATATGATTGAGGTTTAGGTGAGGGTTAAGGTGATGCCCATCTACCGTGGTGGAGGCAGAGATGCAGTTCAGTTTAAGAGTCTTTATAGATTCAAATGGAGATGATACAGGGCAGAGAATGAGAGACAGTTGCTGGCATGACTTTTGTCTTGAAATGAGACTTAGTTTGTGTGGACTATAGTATCTAAAAGGAGATAGAAAGGTACGAAAGGTACAAATAATAACGGGCAATAACAGCAATGAACATACACAATTAATCAGCTGTTAGTTTTCCACAATTTTTTTTTTTACACATGTTTGCTGAATCCTTGGCCCATTTTCCCAAATCTCAAAACACAAAACCACAAACACAACATGCAACTCTACAAATCTCTGTTTAAAAACTGTTCTTTCCAAAATGTTTTTTTTTTTTTTAAATCAAAATGACACGCATTATATGAATAGATCTGTCTACCAACCAACAACAAACACACTGATGTGCTCAGCACAAAACACTACTTTGAATATCCCACCAGTAGGTTTATGCTTTTTGCAAGTAGCAAAAACATTGCCATTTATTTCCAAAATGCAAAGTTGTTTTTTGTAAAGTTGTGTTTTGTATGCAACACTTTCCATACCCAACAGGAGAAAAACATTCAGTAAGATAAAGGGTTTTCTGTACAAAAATTACAAATGAAAGTGGCTCAAAACACAAAAAGACAAAAACACATGCAAAATGAAAGACATTAGGCTGCATCCTGCCTCCTATTTTGGTCTGGCCACAGCATCTCATCTACATCACAAGCCATGTTCTCCCTGGCTAAACAGCACAAGCCATGTTCTCCCTGGCTAAACAGCACCTCATCTAAATCACAAGCCATGTTCTCCCTGGCTAAACTGCACTGCATCTAAATCACAAGCCATGTTCTCCCTGGCTAAACTGCGCCGCATCTACATCACAAGCCATGTTCTCCCTGGCTAAACTGAACCGCATCTAAATCACAAGCCATGTTCTCCCTGGCTAAACTGCACCGCATCTAAATCACAAGCCATGTTCTCCCTGGCTAAACTGCACCGCATCTACATCACAAGCCATGTTCTCCCTGGCTAAACTGAACCGCATCTAAATCACAAGCCATGTTCTCCCTGGCTAAACTGCACCGCATCTACATCACAAGCCATGTTCTCCCTGGCTAAACTGAACCGCATCTAAATCACAAGCCATGTTCTCCCTGGCTAAACTGCACCGCATCTAAATCACAAGCCATGTTCTCCCTGGCTAAACTGCACCGCATCTACATCACAAGCCATGTTCTCCCTGGCTAAACTGAACCGCATCTAAATCACAAGCCATGTTCTCCCTGGCTAAACAGCACCTCATCTACATCACAAGACATGTTCTCCCTGGCTAAACAGCGGGGAAAGTGGGTGGTCGATGAACCAGTTGCGTACCTTTGCAGCCCGGTAGAAACTCACGTCGCCCCAGATGACAACATACCTGGGCTGGTCTGCTCGGCTGGAATGAGGATGCCATGTAGTGTGTCCAGGAAAGTGATGAGAAGGGTGGTGTTGTAGGGACCAAGGTTGGCATGGTGATGGAGGACGCCTTGCTGCCTAATGGCTGCGCACTATGGTGATATTCCCTCCCCGCTGTCCAGGGACATTTACAATGGCACGGTGGCCAATAATCTTCCGTCCCTGTCCCCTTCTTTTGGCTAGGTTGAAGCCAGCTTCATCAATGTAAACATAAATGTGCTGAATTGCAGTGGCATCCAGCTACAAGACTCTGAAACAGACAACAAGAAAATATGTGGCATAGACCTAGAGCAGTCAATATGGTGAGGCACAATACACTGGATTACAGTACTGTAATGTGTCTATACAGTGCTGATATGATAGTACATTCAGTATAGTACTTACTTGCACATATTCATAGCACTGTTCTTCAACCCTATCTGAGTGTTGCTCAGACCTGTTTCATCCGGATTCGGTTGCGCTCTAATACAGGGTCCAATGTAGACAAGCCCACCTGGTGAATGTTATTGTGTTGTCTGCAATTATGTGGTTCTGGATTTCTCGTAGTCTAATGGTACTGTTTGCCACCACCATGTTCACAATAAAAGTCTCCTGTTCTGGTGTGAACAGCCGATGTCTTCCACCATGGCCTGGCCATCTCTCAGTTCTGCAGAAGATTCACAAATATGATAGGATTGGTTACAGTAAACTAAAATAATCTATTTTCCTTCAATATGAAATGACATTACTGTAACATTGAGTAAAATAAGCCTACTGATATGTCGGACTGCAGTATACATACAAATATACTGCGCTGGCTTGAGCAGACGGCGTAGTGTGTTACTAATGGTTTTCTTTGAGACTGTGGTCCCAGCTCTTTTCAGGTCATTGACCAGGTCCTGCCGTGTAGTTCTGGGCTGATCCCTCACCTTCCTCATGATCATTGATGCCACACGAGGTGAGATCTCGCATGGAGCCCCAGACCGAGGGTGATTGACCGTCATCTTGAACTTCTTTCATTTTCTAATAATTGCACCAACAGTTGTTGCCTTCTTACCAAGCTGCTTGCCTATTGTCCTGTAGCCCATCCCAGCCTTGTGCAGGTCTACAATTTTATCCCTGATGTCCTTACACAGCTCTCTGGTCTTGGCCATTGTGGAGAGGTTGGGGTCTATTTGATTGAGAATGTTGGCAGGTGTCTTTTATACGGGTAACGAGTTCAAACAGGTGCAGTTAATACAGGTAATGAGTGGAGAACAGGAGGGTTTCTTAAAGAAAAACTAACAGGTCTGTGTGAGCCGGAATTCTTACTGGTTGGTAGGTGATCAAATACTTATGTCATGCAATAAAATGCAAATGAATTACTTAAAAATAATACAATGTGATTTTCTGGGTTTTTGTTTTTGATTCCGTCTCTCACAGTTGAAGTGTACCTATGATAAAAAATTACAGACCTCTACATGCTTTGTAAGTAGGAAAACCTGAAAAATCGGCAGAGACAATGCACAAAGTGGTACAGAGTCTCCATGGATTACTCTCCAAGCAGCCAGAGACAGTAGCCACAGCATGCCAGCATCACTCTTGAAAAGAAAAGTGCAACAGCCTAGCAAGTGAGACACACACTTTGCCCTTTGATTGGACCAGCAAACTGTCAATCAACACACGTTGGATGAGCTAGCCAGGGAGAAGGTTTTGTTGGGGTCGTGGGTAGATATTTTAAAAGGCTACATATAGCGTACCATTTTGATTTTATATGTACTGTATAGCTTTGATTATACGTTCTGGTAACTTACACAGGCCTACGGCATTGCACCAAGTTCTTATTTTAAAAACATTTAGGTCTAATCTATGCTTCAGAACTAAAACGTTGCGTGTCTTGACTGTTGACCAATGTCCGGTCATCAGCATTGGCGCAGGTACACATATCCAGTGGCCAGAAAGCGCTGGTTTAATTTTCTCCGGTTTTGCCTGGAAAAAAACAGTAGCCTACCTACGTTCATATTATCCATATTAATTTTAGCAATCTATTACGGACACGTCTTTTCCAGAACAATACTACTAGGCTACCTAGTGATATCATTGATCGTTCTCAAATTTCAGATAGGCCTAGTTTGGGTGGGTTATAATTATATACCTCAGTGGTGGGTACACACTATCTGTCTAAAGATAGCTGTAACATTCAATAGTTAGCTGTACCTTCAATAGATAGCTGTATCTTCAATAGTTACGGGATGAAAGTGTAACATATTCTGGAAAACAAATTAAGATAGTTGTGAGGAAGAAAAAGGCTATATACAGATCATGATTTCCTTTTCTTGCAAGTTATATTTTTATACATTTTTAAACAATACAAAACGTACAAAAGAGAACATACAAACACAAACATCAACATCACACCTGCCCAGACCCACCTGTTCTCACTCCTATCTCCAGTGCCTGCACTGCTTCCCGCCACATGTCCTCAAATTGCACCATTATTTGTCTCTGTCAATCTTTCAATATTTAGATAATGATGCATATGATGTTTCCATTGTGTTAATAACAACGGTGGATTGGTTGATTTACATTTTTTAAAGTTTCATATTTTCTTTCAATATAATTGACGAGAAGAGAATGGTCCAACCCATCGGTATCTCATTGCACCCTCATATGACGTCTTCAAACATGCAGACAGGCAGATTCTAAACAAATGTACATTGTAATACTTCTGACAGCCCATAACTTTAGGACTTTATAGCATTCCCAGAAGGTGTGGATTATTGAGTCATTGTTAGTTTTACACTTAAGACATGACTCTGTCGTTGTGCTGCAAAATTTGTGAATTTTGTCCCTTGTATAATAAATTCTATACATGAGTTTATACTGGATTAAGCATGCATTTTTGTTACCTGAAATTTGTTAGTTATGTTCCAACATTCCCTTTGTCTTTTCCAATATCAATATCTTCGTTACAATAGTTTATATTTGTTTCTACTGTAAGAGATTGTCAGTTGGATAGGCTCCCCTGCAAGGTTTTGTATATCTTACCTATCATATTTATATCCTTTTCTGACTCAAATAGGATTCCCTCAAGATTGCTCTGATGTCCAAAAGACTTCAAGTCTAAATTTTGTGATCTGAATATTGCATGTTGCATGTATATGAAAATATCTACATTGGTCATGGAAATAAATGTATTTTCCACTACCAAGCCAAGGTTTCTATGCCTTTAGTTTTCCATGTGGACCAATGTATCTTTGCATTCTGAAAATGTATCCAAGGAGTATTCCATAGTGTTGTAATATTGGTTAATGTAGAAACGGTTTCATTTTCTTCCATATTGTTACTGTGTTCTTAACTATTAAATTGTTAATGTTCTTAGCTTTATCCTTTGACAATAGACATGTGAAAGATTCTGGGGGTGAGCATGTGCATCTTAAACAATTACCAATTGTTTCTCTTTAGTGCATCTACCAATATTTCTGAAGTAAAAGCCTTGGGTGGTGAGTTGATACAATTCCAAGTCTGGAAGGTTAAACCACCCTCAGACTTAGGGAGATGTAACATGTAAATTTGTATTATATGAGTTTTATTTGCCCATACAGTATAAACTATGTTATGGCTGAGTATGCTTTTTAAATAATGTCTTCAGTGGAGTAATTGGTATTACCGAGAATAAATTAAAACACTTTAGAAGCCATGCCATTCTGAAAAGGTTTATTCTACCTGTAAGATTTATGGGAAGATTGTTCCATTTAAATATATCTGCTTATATATTGTTGAATAATGGGATAAAGTTATCTTTATTCAGTATATTTGTTGTTTGTTGTCACTCATTAAGCAACCTAAGTATTTCATATTTTTTGTGGTCCAATTAAAGGATTGCAGTATTTTTCACGGGCATTGAGTTTTCTATATTGGTCAGGTACATTTTATCAGGATATCATGTGCAAATAACTTTGTTTATATTCATGTTTACCAATACTGATACTTGTTACATTTGGGTCCTGCTTAATTCTTTCTGCAAGCGGTTCAATTGCCAGTGCCAAACAGGAGAGGGTAGAGAGGACATCCCTGTCTTGTGCCCCTTTCTAAAGCAGTTTCATCAGATAATGTACTATTTGTGTATAGTTTTGCTTTAGGATATTTATATATTATTTGGATTACATTTATTATTTCAGCTGGAAAGTTGAAGGCTTCAAAAGTATTGACTGGAAAATGCCATTCAAGATGGTTGAAAGCCTTTTTGGCATCAACATCCAATATTGATACATCTATATCTTATTTTTATTGCATTATGTTATTACACTGAAACATGTTCTTGTATATGTTTGTTTCTATTTTTTTTTCAATTTAAAGTTTTATTAAGTTTTCTTGTTTTTCAATCAACCAACAAAACACATTCCACATTCACAGATGTGACAGGCTTAAAAAAATATAATAGTACATTTGAAAAAATAAAAATACAATTCAAATGAAAGATTAAGAAAAATAAGCGTTTTTATTTTTATTTGACTTTATCTATTTATTTTCCTTGTTGCATATATATATATATATATATATATATATATATATATGGGTATTTGTGTGTGTATGTATATATGTATGTGTATGTGTGTGTATATATATATATATACACACATACACATACATATATACGTACACACACAAATACCCATACATACATACATACATACATACATACATACATACATACATACATACATACATACATACATACTAATACATTTACATACACCTACATACATACATACATACATACCCTGTCCTGTCGTGTTTTGTGCCTTCATCACATACATACATACACGAGTCTAGAGGATTTCTGTTACATACATACATACATACATACATACATACATACATACATACATACATACATACATACATACATACATACATACATACATACATACATACATACATACATACGTACACATACTCAAAAACCAAATTAAAATAAAAACACAAAAAAACATATATAACACTTGCAGCAGCACTATCAAGGTTCTTATCAGCTATTTCTAGCATTCGCTGAGACGACGGGCCAATAATTCGTTTTTAGGTTTTACAGTCAATTGAGTATTTCTTCACTTCGTCAAACTCTCGGTGCTTTCGACGTATTCCAGCTGACAGGTCCTGGTGTAAAGCGAGTTTGGCATTTCCCACTGTGATGGTGTTATTTTTCTCCGCCTGTAGGACTCGTTCCTTGTCCGTGAATCTCAGGAAACGTATGGTGATTGGGCGCGGTGGTTGTCTGGCTGCTGGTGGGGGCCTCAGTGCTCGGTGAGCTCTCTCGAGTTCTATGGGCCTGTCGGTGGACAGGTGGAGCCACTCGGTAAGTTTGTTTGCAGGTAGCGGATCAGTGGCATGTTTCCCTCTTCTTTTTCACCCAGATTGAATAGAACACAATTATTCCTTCGCCCCCTGTTTTCTAGGTCCTCTGTTTTCTCTTCCAGATGCTCGATTTTCTTTTTAGCATACGCTATTGTGTCCATGGCATCTGTCAATAAGTTTTCCATGGATAGGATTCGCCCCTCTGCCTCGTCCAGGCGCCTCGCGTTTATGGTTATCTTGTTGTTGATGTCAGGCAAAGTGTTTTCCAGGATTGTCACCTTGCCCCCTATCGCACTGAGCTGAGAGTTAATGGCATCTAATTTGGTGTTTAGTTCTGTACGTTGGGATCTCAACTCAGAAAGGATATCTTCGACAGAGTGCGAGGTTGGCATTCGTTGTGCCTCGGGGGGGAGCGGGTTCTCTTGCTCCTGGCTAATGGCGCTAGTTTTTCTGAAGCTAGCTTCTTCTTGGAGGCCTTTTCCGTCGCTAATACTCGAGTCCGGGTAAAAATGTCACCTGTAGTGTCGCCTTTTGTAGCCGCCATGACTTTTTCTTACTAAAGCTAAATGAGTTTGAACTTGGAGTGGAGGTAAGATTAGAAATTGGAAACTACTTGTGCGGAGCTCTCAGTTCATGCGGCCATCTCGTTCAAGGGTCACGTGATCCCCTCTTGTTTCTATTTTTAATAAACCCTGTTTGATTCATACAGTGCATTTGAAAAGTATTCAGACCCCTTCACTTTTTTCACTTTTTTATGTTACAGCCTTACTCTAAAATGTATTAAATAGTTTTTATTCCTCATCAATCTACTGTACACACAATACCCCATAATGACAAAGCAAAAGCAGGTTTAAAAATAAAAAACTGAAACATCACATTTACATAAGTATTCAAACCCTTTACTCAGTACTTTGTTAAAGCACCTTTTGCAGCGATCACAGCCTCGATTCTTCTTGGATATGACACTACAAGATTGGCACATCTGCAGATCCTCTCAAGCTCTGTCAGGTTGGAGGGGGGAGCGTATTCTCAGGTCTCTCCAGAGATGATTTATCAGTGCCTGGTTTCCTCCAGATGTGAATCTTCTTTCTCACGGTCATTTGGACCGAGAGTCCTTTAGGTGCCTTTAAACTCCTGTCCGGTCTTGCGCTCCTTCGGGCTTGTGAGGTGGAGGAGATCTTCGTGGGCTATACTCAGCCTTGTCTCAGGGTAGTAAGTTGGTGGTCTGTTGATATCCTTCTAGTGGTGTGGGGGGATGTGCTTTGGCAAATTGGGTGGGGTTATATCCTGCCTGCTTTTCTCTGTCCGGGGGCATCATCACTGTGTCCCCCAACCCCCACTTCTCAGTCTCCGGTATCTATGCTGCAATAGTCTATGTGCCAGAGGGCTGGGGTCAGTTTGTTAAATCTGGTGTAATTCTCCTGTCTTATCTGGTGTCCTGTGTGAACTTAAGTATTCTCCTGTGTGAACTTAAGTATTCTCCCTCTAATTCTCTCTCTCTCCCTCTCTCACTCTGCTCCCAGAGCTAGGACCATGACTTAGGACTATCTGGCCTGATGACTCCTGGCTGTCCCCCGTCCACCTGGTCATGCTGCTGCTCCAGTTTAAACTGTTCTGCCTGCGGCTATGGAACCTTGACCTATTCACCAGATGTGCTACCTGCTGTTTTCGACTCTCCCTCTCTCTCTCTCGCTCTACCGCACTTGCTGTCTTGACCTCTGAATGCTCGGCTATGAAAAGCCAACTGACATTTACTCCTGAAGTGCTGACCTGCTGCACCCTCTACAACCACTCTACAATCCTTCATTCTCTCTCTCCCAAGCCAAACTTATCTCTCTCCACCTCCACCTGCCAGTTTATCCCCCCGTTTCCCCACCCAACAGAAGCTTGTCCCAACTTCCCTTCTTTTCCCACCCTCCCTCCCTGTCAGACACACTTATTCCCATCCATCCATCAACTTTCTCATTCATTCTCATTTATTCCCACACAGCATACCCTATTATCTGTGTCAAACCAGCTAACCTAATCTTCTAAGCTTTAATAAACTTAGCTTGTTCTTTATATCTTCCTCTGTAATGTTTCCCTTTAATGGGCATAGAACCTAACCTGTCTACTGTTAGATGTTACAATTGTAATAACATTTTTATATTTTTACTAAGGTTTTGTCTGGTCCGTTGCATTGCTCAGAACTGTTGACCCACTCAATAAGTGACCTGTCACAAGCCTGTGTGTCTTACATTCTGGTTGAGGTGATCCTCTCATTAAACAATACCTGGCATAGTCTGGTAGTTGTGCCATTTTAGCTAACCCTAATCTAAAGGTGTTACTACAATATACTACAGTCATGTCCTCAAAAACACTACAGTAAATCCTACAATATACTACAGTCATGTCTGCAAAAACACTATAGTAGACTCGAAAGTATACTACAGTCAGGTCTGTAAAAACACTACAGTGAATACTAGTAGTAGAAACTAGAGTAAAGCCTGTAAAAACACTACAGTGAATATTATAGTATACTAAAGCCATGCCCGCAAAAACACTATAGTAGACTCTAAAGTATACTACAGTCAGGTCTGTAAAAACACTGCAGTGAATACTACCGTGAAATCTGAAAACAGTGAATACTATAGTATATATAATAATACTACAGCATGTAGACCATAGTATACTATAGTATTTGTTTCATGTGGGTTAGCTGTACATGTGTAACACGTTTGAACCAGCACCACCATTTTTAACTTTTGTGGTGTTATTCTCAACAAATTTCTAAACGCATTGTATCCACATTTGTGGATGTGGTTGTTTTTAAAAAGTCAAATCAAATCTAAATCAAATCAAATTTTATTAGTCACATACAAAAGAAGCTGTTTTTCAGTCTCTCGGTCCCTACTTTGATGAACCTGTACTGACCTCACCTTCTAGATGCTAGCGGGGTGAACAGCCAGTGGCTCGGGTGGTTGTCGCCCTTGATGATCTTTTTGGCCTTCCTGTGACATTGGGTGCTGTAGGTGTCCTGGAGGGCAGGTAGTTTGCACCTGGTGATGCGTTGTGTAGACCGCACTACCCTCTAGAGAGAATTGCGGTTGAGGGCGGTGCCGTTGCCTTACCATTCGGTGATACAGCTCGACAGGATGCTCTCGATTGTGCATCTGTATATGTTTGTGAAGATTTTAGGTGACAAGCCAAATTTCTTCAGCCACCTGAGGTTGAAGAGGGCCTGTTACGACATTCTTCACCATGCTGTCTGTGTGGGTGGACCATTTCAGTCTGTCCGTGATGTGTGCGCCAAGGAACTTAAAAATATCCACCTTCTTCACTTCTGTCCTGTCAATGTGGATAGGGGGGTGCTCCCTCTGCTGTTTCCTGAAGTCCACAATCATCTCCTTTGATTTGTTGATGTTGAGTGAGAGGTTATTTTCCTGACACCACACTCCGAGGGCCCTCACCTCCTCCCTGTAGGCTGTCTCGTCATTCTTGGCAATCAAGCCTGCCGCTGTTGTGTCATCTGCAAACTTGATGATTGAGTTGGAGGCCACACAGTCATGGGTGAACAGGGAGTACAGGAGGGGCCCGTGTTGAGGATCAGCGGGGTGGAGATGTTGTTTCCTACCCTCACCATCTGGGGGGCGGCCCGTCAGAAAGTCCAGGACCCAGTTGCACATGGCGGGGTTGAGACCCAGGGTCTCAAGCTTAATGATGAGTTTGGAAGGTAATATGGTGTTGAATGCTGAGCTGTAGTCAATGAACAGCATTCTTACATAGGTATTCATCTTGTCCAGATGGGATAGGGCAGTGTGCAGTGTGATGGCGTTTGCATCGTCTGTGGACCTATGGGGGTGGTAAGAAAATTGGAGTGGGTCAAGTAGGGTGGAGGTTATATGATCCTTGACTAGTCTCTCAAAAGCACTTCATGATGACAGAAGTGAGTGCTACAGTGCGATAGACATTTAGTTCAGTTACCTTAGCTTTCTTGGGAACAGGAACAATGGTGGCCAACTTGAAGCTTGTGGGGACAGCAGACTGGGATAGGGATTGATTGAATATGTCCTTAACTTAAACACACCAGCCAGCTGGAATAAGCATGCTCTGAGGACGTGGCTAGGGATGCCATCTGGGATAGCCTTGCGAGGGTTAACACGTTTAAATGTTTTACTCACGTCAGCCACGTTGAAGGAGCCCACAGTCTTTGTTAGTAGGTCGTAATGGTGGCGCGTTATTGTCCTCAAAGCGTGCAAAGAAGTTGTTTAATTTGTCTGGGAGCGATACGTTGATGTCCGCGACAGAGCTGGTTTTCTTTTTGCAATCCGTGATTGTCTGTAGACCCTGCCACATATGTGTCATGTTTGAATTGCAACTCTACTTTGTCTCTATACTGACTTTGCTTGTTTGATTGTCTTGCAGAGGGAATAGCTACACTGTTTGTATTCGCTCATGTTTCCAGTCGCTTTGACTTTCCCGCTTTCAGTTTTGCCCGAATGCTGCCATAAAATCACGGTATCCAGTTAGGGAAGGTTTTAATAGTCACAGTGGGTACAACATCTCCAATGCACTTCCTAATAAACTCACTCACCGAGTCAGCTTATAACTCAATGTTATTGTCTGAGGCTACCCGGAACATATCCCAGTTCACATGACCGAAGCAATCTTGATGCGTGGAATCCAATTGGTCAGACCAGCGTTGGATAGACCTAAGCACGGGCACGACCTGTTTTAGTGGCAGAAATTCTTCAAAATGTGACACTTGTGTTTTGCCTCAGAATTCGGATAGTTGGTCACTAATTCTGCACTCAATGATTAAATCAACACATCTGACTATTATTCATGTAAATTGTTGACAAAATGATACCTGCCACTATTGCTTACTAAATATGGATTTGTTATTCTTCTCATTCTGTTTTATTGTATTTTAGGCATTTTTTGTTTGTGTTGCTGGAAATCTTGTACATGGTTAACACCTTTTGTCTTAACTGTTAAAAGTTAGAGCAAGTTATTTTACTTTTGGATTTGGAGGGGAGCAACAAGATGGAGTCATGGTCAGATTTGCCAAAGGGAGTTAGAGTAGCAGTGGTCAATCAATCAATCACAGAATACTACAGTGTGGAGTATAGTATTCTACAGTATACTACAAAGTTCCATAGTAAGCACTGTACGATCAATGGGGAACCTCAGAGGAAATCCTTGGCATGAGATCCCCAAAGACAGCATGCTCATATCAAAACGGCATCGGCAAAGCTAGTAGTTAGCAGTAAAGTTCGCTAGCAGTCCAATCAATTAAACAATTCTACAGTAAGCACAATGTGATCGAGGGATACCACAGTGCGTATTATGGTATCCTAGCACTACACGATTGAGGGACACTACAGTGTGTAGTATAGGATTCTACAGTATACTACAGTTTACTACAGAATTATATATAATTATATTGTATAGTGTAGTACGTCTTATGTGGGTAGCTATTGCCGTATTGTAAATATTGCTCTCTGCATCCTCTCTTACAACGCTCATGAAATATTGACTGTTTTGAAATGTGGTGGGAAAATCAGGTCATGAGTGAAAACATAGACGCTTCTGGATTATTCCCTACACTTACAAGCTGGAATAGACCCTTGACAAGCTTCTCACACTGATATCCATAGATAGTGCTGAAGCAGTGGCTCTTTGATTACTAATGTTCGACACTGGGTGTTAAAGAGAGAGTTTCGTAATAGTGTATCTTCTCAACAGGGGAGATGCCCAGCGTAGTGAGTTTCCCACTGGTACAGAGTGTGTGGGTGGAATATGTAATGCCCTGTCCTTTTTTTGGACGGACATGCTGCTGAGTTTTTTCCTAATTCAATGCTGTGTGTGTGTACAACAATTTCCATCAATAATTTATAATGACGGTTCAAGAACAACGTTGTACTGAAAAGGTACATTTTGTTCATATTTCCTTGTCTTAGTCTGTAAATCCCTCCATCCCTCTACGAGAGGAGAGGTCCAGCTGATGTGGTGTATTTTCTGCAGTGTGACCTTCCCTGCTTTAGCCTGGATGAAGGAGATTTCTTTGAATCCTTTTAGGAGAGACCGTAAATGTAGAGTATCAGCTTACACAGCCAGCCATTATTAAACCAGGAGGGTATTTGATACAGATGTGACTTCTAATAAAAATGAAGAGATTTCAACTCTCCACATTATATGGTCAGTGTGGAAAGGAGATGTATTTTTAAGAAGATTGTGTGTGTTTCCTTAATGCACACAGCTTTTGCTAATTTGCATAGTTAATTGTTTAATTCCAGCATTCACTTAGACATTTTTATCATTTTCTTTATTTCCTGCACTAATGTGTTATCATTACACACGTTGTCATGTTTCCTTTGTTTAAAAACAAACAAACAAAATTGACTAAATAAATTATCTTCTTAGACAGTGCATTTTCAGCAGTTCTTACTTTCGGACGATTTCTAGGGTTCTGTACTCCCAAGGTTATTGACTGTTTTTGTACTTGTCAGTTAGCTAGCAGTTCTCAACTGTTAGCAGCCAATAGCTAGCAGCTTCTTTCTGTCGATAAAAATGGATGATTACCATCATTTCATTACTGAATTATTTTATGTAACAAATCAAACATTAAACCTTCTAAATAATTCCTGATAATTAAAGGAAACCTTGTAAACAATTCATTTAGACCCGGCATTTATTGTAAACAGCTTTTTATGTGTGCGGTTGCCCAGCTATTAAAAGGGCCAGGTGTCTATTTGAGACTCGGTGTTTTATGTTAATTGTGTTGTGCCTTCAATTCTGGCCTTATAGGTTCAGGGTGGGTTTTTCAAATGAATCGTCATCCCTCTGGAGGCAATAGCCTGACCATCACTGACCAACCTGACCCCGATAGCCCAAAGTCATCCAGTGACATGGATGAGAGTGATTTTTCTTGTTAAGCACCTTTGAGGGGCATTGGTGAGGGGGATAAGGTGGAGGTCAGGGGGGAGCATGAAGAGATGTGTCAAGACGTACTGTATCTATACAGACATGACAGAACAAGCTCTACTGGGCTGGGGTTAAACAACTGACAACAACAGCTTTAGTTTACTTCCTCCTTTGTTGAACTTCAAGCCGATCTCGGATCTGTGCAGGTCAGTAGGTTGAGTCCTGAGTAAGTACAGTTCGTGGGTGGCCCTCCAAAAAGGGGCCCTCCACAAAAATCCCTTGGTAGTCATTTAGCTAGGCACAGGTGCTGGCCCCGTTTTGGGAAGTCGTTTACAACATCGTCATCATCTCCATCAGCCGCTCCCCTGATGGGTTGGTTTCAGAACATCTCTCCCCGCTCCGGGAAGTGGGTCTTGTTAATTGCCTGGAATACATGGTTGCTTCTTACAACGCTGTAAACCTCATCTTGAAAGCAATGGGGTGTCTCTAAACATAAGCAATTACAATACTCAATCATTAACTGCTCAGCCATCTGAAAAATATTGAAATAATACTTTCTCAAAAACAAACAACACACTGAGCAAAAACGGTTTTAATCAACGTTCTCGCCACATCATTCCAACACAAAAATGTAATGTGATGACATTGAATCAAAAAGTCGTACGTAAGGGATTTTCATATTTCTTTTCACCCATCTTTTAACTTAAATTCAATGACATGGTGACATGTTTTGTTAATGTCACACTGAATTCATGTTAGTTGACAACTCAACCAAATGCAAATCAAAACTAGATGTTGAAATGAAGTCTGTGCCCAGTGGTCAAATTAAACAGTGAACGTTGCTAATATGCTGTTAAAAAGACGGTAGGCGAGTTTAACCACCCTCTTCGAAAGCTTTTTATCCTAGTCTCTGCAGGACTGATTTCGTTGACAGGAGCAAATGACAAAGTTGGAATACATACATGTTCTTATGAAGCACAAAAAGGATAATCGCCTAGGTCAGTGGTTCCCAACCTTTTTCGGTTACTGTACCACTAATAGAATTTTGCTCTGTCCAGAGTAACCCTGAAGTACCCCCTCATGTGCATTTTACCAGCAAGCCTATGGTCTCATGAGTACCCGCTGTGCATAGGCCAAGTACCCCCAGGGGCCTTAGTAGCCCCGGTTGGGAACCACTGGCCTAGGTTATAAACTGAATATAAAGTGTCATTGTTGCTGCAATATTTCAGAAGCACGAGACAATTTTTATATACTGTACAGTGTAGATTATAGAAAAACAATGGGCTTGTTTTATGACATTTTCCTGATCTCCCAGTTCAGTTATTTTTGAAGTTGTAAGCCCTGTGGAATCTATTTCTATAAACCCCAGACTTCTTTAACTTTGTCACCACAAAACTTAAAAGTTAATTCATGTTGACAGACGCACTGTCAGCCAGTATGTCTAATCAGTGGCTGAACCCTCCTACCCACTGCAGATGACAGAAAAGTCCTGGCATTTTAATGGCTGTGTTCCCTTAGTTCCCTTCACTTTGTCTTGGCTTTTGTTTTTTCACTGTTCTGTCAGCTTTTACTTTGCCTCAGGGCCAATCTGTCTCATTCATTTTCTATTGTACCTTTCACTTACCCAGAGCGTCCCATCATATTGATGCAGTGACAGTGGTATCACAAAACAACATACAAACCTTTTCGCATTCCACACGACTGGCCAATATTTCTGCTGCACAGCATCTATAGTCCATGCAGTTGGTATTCTTGGGCCGCATATGTTATTATGGGGGAAATTGCCATGCAAAAAGTTACAGCATTTCAGAACAGGCGGACAATGTACATGGAATGTGACATAAAGGCTCTCTACAATCTGTAGTGTGTATCTAAAAGGTGTAGAGGACCAAGAGAAGATGTGAGATAAAGGGACAATGCCTATCAAATATTTACTACAGGGATCATCAAATAGATTCAGCCACGGGCCAATTTCTTCTCGAGCGGATGGTCGTGGGGCTGTAACATAATTACAAATCATTTGTATACTGCAAATTGACTGCAAGAAGACCAAATAGGTATCATGTTTTACTAAAACATAATAATTTCAAACCTTCCTTACATTTGTATACGATCACGTCGTGTCTCTCTATTATGCCTGGGATACTTGGGATCAGATTCCTTAAATTAAAATCACTTGGAGCCGATTTCCTGATGGGTATTTTTTTTACTATCTTTTACGTCCAACAATGACAATTTCACACAATGTTTTTGCCAAATTCAGACCGTGGGGCACAAGTTAGGGAAGCCTGATTGTCACGCCTTGGTCATTGTATTTTGTGTTTTTGGTATATGTTTGGGTAGGCCAGGGTGTGACATGGGTTTATATGTTGTGTTTCGTATTGGGGTTTGTATGAATTGGGATTGTGTATGATTAGGGGTGTGTCTAGTTAGGCTTGGCTGCCTGAGGCGATTCTCAATTGGAGTCAGGTGATTCTCGTTGTCTCGGATTGGGAACCGTATTTAGGTAGCCTGAGTTTGCATTGTATTTTGTGGGTGTTTGTTCCTTTCTCTGTGTTGTATTCACCAGATAGGCTGTAATTAGTTTCTCGTTTCGTTTGTTGTTTTCTTATATCAGTTATTTCATGTACCGTGATACAGAAACACCCACCACTCACAGACCGAGCAGTGTGTAAACTGGCAGGAGCTAAAGGAGGACGTTATGGACGGTAGAGGCATGGATTATATGACGTGGGAAGAAATCGACAGGTGGGCGGCCGACCCGCAATGCGAAGAGGGCTATAGACGAATGGAGTCGAAAAGGAAAGCACGGCGACGCAGAGCGAAAACCGAAAGTAACGGGGGAGAGCGCAGAGAGAGAGTGGCTGAGTCAGGAGTCAGACCTGAGCCTACTCTCCCTGTTAATTGTGAGGAGCAGCAATATGAGGACTTCTGGTCTTGGGAGATGATATTAGACGGTAAAGGACCCTGGGCGCAGCCGGGAGAATATCGCTGTCCCAAGGAAGAAATAGACACGGATAAAGCGGAGAGGCGCAGGTATGAGGAGGCAGCACGGCGACGCTGTTGGAAACTGGAAAAACAGCCCAAAAAAAATATTGGGGAGAGGCTAGAAGGGAGAATAGTTATGCCAGGTAGGAGACCTGCGCATACTCCCTGTGTTCACCGTTGGGCTAGAGAGACCGGGCAGGCACCGTGTTATGCTATGGAGCGCACAGTGTTTCCAGTGTGGGTGCAGAGCCAGGTGCGGCACATACCAGCCCTTCCTATTGGCCGGGCTAGAGTGGGCATCGAGCCCGGTAAGCTCGGGCAGGCTCGGTGCTCAAGAGCTCCAGTGCGCCTGCAAGGTCCGGTCTATCCAGAGCCACTTCTACACACCAGTCCTCCGGTAGCAGCTCCCCGCACCAGGCTTCCTGTGCGTGTCTTCGAGCCAGTACCACCAGTTCCAGCACCACGCACCAGGCCTCCAGTGCGCCTCGCCTGTTCAGCGCAGCCAGCACTTTTCTCCCCTCCTGCGCTGCCGGAGTCTACCGCCTGTTTAGCGCAGCCAGCGCTTTTCTCCCCTCCTGCGCTGCCGGAGTCTCCCGCCTGTTTAGCGCAGCCAGAGCCTTTCTCCTCTCCTGTCCTGCCGGAGTCTCCTGTCTGTCCAGCGCCGCCAGTGCTCCCAGTCTTCCCAGCGCGGCCAGTGCTCCCAGTCTGCCCAGCGCGGCCAGTGCTCCCAGTCTGCCCAGCGCCGCCAGTCTGCCCAGCACCGCCAGTCGGCCCAGCGTCACCAGTCTGCCAGGATCCGCCAGAAGTGCCAGTCTGCCTAGATCCGTCAGATCGGCCAGACAACCTGAATCATCCAGTTCCACCAGCCAGCCAGGATTTACCGGAGCCTACTACCTGCCTGAGCTTCCTCTCAGTACTGGGCTTCCTCTCAGTACTGGGCTTCCTCTCAGTACTGGGCTTCCTCTCAGTACTGGGCTTCCCCTCAGTACCGGGCTTCCCCTCAGTACCGGGCTTCCCCTCAGTACCGGGCTTCCCCTCAGTACCGGGCTGCTTCGGCCCCGAGCTGCCCCTCTGTCCCGAGCTGCCCCTCTGTCCCGAGATGCCCCTCTGTCCTGAGATGCCCCTCTGTCCTGAGATGCCCCTCTGTCCTGAAATGCCCCTCTGTCCTGAGATGCCCCTCTGTCCCTGGCTGCCCCTCTGTCCCGAGATGCCCCTCTGTCCCGAGATGCCCCTCTGTCCTGAGATGCCCCTCTGTCCTGAGATGCCCCTCTGTCCCGAGATGCCCCTCTGTCCCGATCTGCCCCTCAGTTATGTGGGGATCTGGGTGAGGACTATTAGGCCATGGTCGGCGGAGAAGGTGGATGTTCCCAGGACGCAAAGGGAAGGAACTAGGACATTTATGGAGTGGGGTCCACGTCCCGAGCCAGAACCGCCACCATGGACAGACGCCCACCCGGACCCTCCCTATGCTCTTGAGGTGCGTCCGGGAGTTCGCACCTTAGGGGGGGGGGGGGTTCTGTCACGCCTTGGTCATTGTATTTTGTGTTTTTGGTATATGTTTGGGTAGGCCAGGGTGTGACATGGGTTTATATGTTGTGTTTCGTATTGGGGTTTGTATTAATTGGGATTGTGTATGATTAGTTAGGCTTGGCTGCCTGAGGCGATTCTCAATTGGAGTCAGGTGATTCTCTTGTCTCGGATTGGGAACCGTATTTAGGTAGCCTGAGTTCGCGTTGTATTTTGTGGATGTTTGTTCCTGTCTCTGTGTTGTATTCACCAGATAGGCTGTAATTAGTTTCTTGTTTCGTTTGTTGTTTTTGTATTTCAGTTATTTCATGTACCGTCTTATCATTCATTAAAGTCATGAGTAACCTACACGCTGCATTTCGGTCTGACTCTTCTTACAACAGACGAACGACATTACACTGATTGACTACAGTGCGTTCTTGACATTTCCACATTTTGTTGCATTACAGCCTTATTCTAAAATTGATTACCTTAATTGTTTTCCTCATCAATCTACACACAATACCACAATGACAAAGTGAAAACAGGTTTTGAAAAAAAAAAAAAAAGATCTTCTTTACATAAGTACGTGTTGGGCCAGTAACCGAAAGGAATGCCAAGTGTCACGTCTGGAGGAGACCTGGCACCATCCCTACGGAGAAGCATGGTGGTGGCAGCAGGAATGGCTTCAGGACAAGTCTCTGAATGTCATTGAGTGGCCCAGCCAGAGCCCGGACTTGAACCCTATCGAACATCTGTGTAGAGACCTGAAAATAGCTGTGCAGCGACACTTGCCATCCAAACTGACAGAGCTTGAGAGGATCTGCAGAGAAGAATGGGAGAAACTCCCAAAATACAGCCAAGCTTGTAGCGTCATACCCAAGAAGACTTGAGGCTGCAATCGCTGCCGAAGGTGTTTCAACAAAGTACTGAGTAAAGGGTCTGAATACTTATGTAACGGTGATATTTCATTTTTTTATATTTTTTTTAATGAATATGTTTTCATTTATTTTATTTTTTTACTGTTTTTGCTTTGTCATTTTGGGGTATTGTGTGTAGATTGATGAGGGGGGGGGAATGTAATCCATTTTTATAATAAGGCTGTAACATAACAAAATGTGAAAAAAGTCAAGGGGTCTGAATAATTTCCGAATGTACTGTACCTGTCTATGATGCATCTGCTCTATTCTTCCCCCTCAGTGAGAAAAAACAATGCAGCCTTAGAAATGTGTCACGTATAACATGTCTCCCACCTCTTTTTCCCTCTTTTCCTCCTCTGAGAGTTCCCTGAAGTAAAGGAACTGTCCATCAAGCGCGGGGGAAATTCCATACGCCAGGAGGGCAACACCTTTCTACAATAATCCGATGATTCCGAGGCGCTTGCGGAGTTCATTCAAAAGGAAACAACTAAACTTGATGAAGTTCTTTGAGAGAAAATACTAGCCTATATCATGTTTGTAGCATACTAAAACACGCCACTTTTATCTGCATGCATCCTGTCATTCAGCCTGTGGATGAGGTTGTTTTCAAGGTGAAAATTGAAATAGCACTTCGCTGAGTAGAGAGAAACGATGCCATGATTGATGCCTCTGGTGTCGATCTGAAAGAAGGTAATTAGTGTGGAAACAATGAAGTGAGAAATCCTCAATGCTGGGATCAATTCAGTTCACAACCGTAGCTAGAACTGTATGGGTTGCTCACTGTTCGGTCAGCATCTGTGAAAATACAAAATGGAGCCTTTGGACTTAGAGAGGAAGAGTACCATTGCATGACTTATTATCAGTGAGGACGTAAATTAGAGACATAGCTTAAAGGTCCAATGCAGCCATTGTTATCTAAATATCAAATCATTTCTGAGTAACAGAGGAACTTACTGTGATGGTTTTCAATTAAAATGGTCAAAGCAAAGGGCAATTTCTCAAGCAAGAATTTAGCTGGGACTGTCTGGGGGTGGAAAAATTAAAATAAGGTGTTATTGGCAAAGACATTTGGAACTCTCTTTCTTATTGGTCTGTTCACTAATTTACAGCATGGTGATGTTGATGGAAGGCCAAAACTCCATCCCACCAAAACAGGCTGTATTTCTGGTGGTCTCTCAAACAGATCTAACACTAAAAAGTGCATTATAACAATTTTAAGAATTTCACAGTATTATTCCAACCTCAGTGTGTAAATACATATAAAACACAGGAAAATCACGTTTTTTGGTTGCACTTGGACTTTAAGACATGACCTGTTTTATCTTGTGAAGTGGCATTTCACACCATATGGAGAGCCCAGGAGCAAGAGGGAGAGATGGGATGAGGGAGGTAGGGTGTGATGAGGGGAAGAGAGTTGCAGTAAAGGAATAGGGATGAGGAGTAGGGAGGCATGGTTCTGTAGATTAACCACGCCGATTGCTAATAAAAGAGTTGTAAAATCAACAGCTATCTGTCAACCAACCATTACACCGGTCTCCACTTCCCTCAGTTCTCTCCTTCTATTTCCCTCTTTTTTCTAACCCTTTGAGTGTTAAAAGGTTCGAAGAGGACAGTCAGATACTCTTCTCATGGAAAATGAACAGCGATTCATGGATATATGATGCACACATGAAGGCCTATGACAAAGCATAAAATATAATGCTTATAGTCCAGTTTACCTAAAGAATTGCCCTGCCCAGCATCCCTCTCTGGGCTGTGCTACCCTTCAGAATAACTTCAGATACAGTACCCATCAAAAGTTTGGAAACACCTACTCATTCAAGGGTTTTTCTTTATTTTTACTATTTTCTACATTTTAGAATAATAGTGAAGACTATGAAATAACAACTATGGAATCATGGAGTAACCAAAAAAGTGTTAAACAAATGACAATGTATTTTATATTTGACATTCTTGACATATTTGACAAAGTAGCCACCCTATGCCTTAATGACAGCTTTGCACACAATTGGCATTCTCTCAACAAGCCTCATGAGGTAGTCACCTGGAATGCACTTCAATTAACAGGTGTGCCTTGTTAAAAGTTAATTTGTAGAACATCTTTCCTTCTTAATGTGTTTGGACCAATCAGTTGTTTTGTGACAAGGTAGAGGTGATATACAGAAGATTTGGTCCAAGTCCATATTATGGAAAGAACAGCTCAAATAAGCCAGGAGAAATTACATTCCATCATTATTTTAAGACAGGTCATTCAATGTGTAAAATTTCAAGAACTTTGAGTTTCTTCAAGTGTAGTTGCACAAATTTACTTCTGCTGCAGAGGATAAGTTCATTAGAGTTACCAGCCTCAGAAATTGCAGCCCAAATAAACGCTTCACAGAGTTCAAGTAACAGACGCTTGTTGGATGTGGCAGGGCTTGCAAACTATTACAGACTACAAAGGGAAGCACAACCGAGAGCTGCCCAGTGACACGAGCCTACCAGACGAGCAAATAACTTCTATGCTCTGAAACATGAATGAGAGCATCAGCTGGTCCGGATGATTCTGTGATCATGCTCTTCGCAGCCGATATGAGTAAGACCTTTAAACAGGTCAACATTCACAAGGCCGCTGGGCCAGACGGATTACCAAGACGTGTACTCCTAGCATGTGCTGACCAACTGGCAAGTGTCTTCACTGACATTTTCAAACTCTCCCTCTGTGAGTCTGTAATATCAACATGTTTCAAGCAGACTACCATAGTCCCTGTGCCCCAAAACACTAAGGTAATATTCCTAAATGACTACCGACCCGTAGCACTCACGTCTGTAGCCATGAAATACTTTGAAAGGCTGGTTATGGCCCACATAAAGACCATTATCCCAGAAACCCTAGACCCACTCCAATTTGCATACCGTACCAACAGATCAACAGATGATGCAATCTCTATTGCACTCCGCACTGCCATTCCCCACCTGGACAAAAAGAACACCTATGTGAGAATGCTATTCATTGACTACAGCTCAGCGTTCAACACCATAGTGCCCTCATCACTAAGCTAAGGACTCTGGGCCTGAACACCTCCCTCTGCAACTGGATCCTAGACCTCCTGACGGGTCGCCCCCAAGTGGTAAGGGTAGGTAACAACACATCTGCCACTCTGATCCTCAACATGGGGGCCCCTCAGGGGTGCGAGCTCAGTCCCCTCCTGTACTCCCTATTCACTCATGACTGCACGGCCAGGCACGACTCCAAAACCATCATTAAGTTTGCTGATGACACAACAGTGGTAGGACTGATCACCGTCAGCAATGAGACAGCCTATAGGGATGAGGTCAGAGACCTGACCGTGTGGTGAAAAGACAAAAACCTCTCCCTCAACGTGATCAAGACAAAGATGAAGATGATTGTGGACAACAGGAAAAGGAGCCAAGCTTCCTGCCATCCAGGACCTCTATACTAGGCGGTGTCAGAGGAAGGCCCTAAAAATTGTCAAAGACTCGAGCCACCCAAGTCATAGACTGCTCTCCCTGCTACCGCACGGAAAACGGTACCGGAGCACCAAGACTCCAGAACGGCTAATCAAATGGCTACCCAGACTATGCTGCTACTCTCTGTTATTACCTATGCATAGCCACTTTAATAACCCTACCTGCATGTACATAATTACCTAAATTTCCTCGACACCGGTGACCCCGCACCGCATGTGACAAATAAAACGTGATTTGATATTATTGGAGAAATCAACATCAACTGTTCAGAGGAGACTGTGGGAATCAGGTCTTCATGGTCGAATTGCTGCAAAGAAACCACTACTAAAAGGAGACCAATAATAAGAAGAGACTTGCTTGGGCCAAGAAACTCGAGCAATGGACATTAGACTGGTGGAAATCTGTCCTTTGGTCTGATGAGTCCAAACTGGAGATTTTTGGTTCCAATCACTGTGTCTTTGTGAGACGCAGAGTAGGTGAACGATTGATCTCTGCATGTGTGATTTCCACTGTGAAGCGTGGAGGAGGAGGTGTGATGGTGTGGGAGTGCTTTTCTGGTGACACTGTCTGTGATTTATTTAGAATTCAAGGCACACTTAACCAGCATGGCTACCACAACATTCTGCAGTGATACGCCATCCCATCTGGTTTGCACTTAGTGGGACTATCAATTGTTTTTCGACAGGACAATGACCCAAAACATACCTTCAGGCTGTGTAAGGGCAATTTAACAATAAGGAGAGTGATGAAGAGCAGCATCAGATGACCTGTCCTCCACAATCACCCGACCTCAACCCAATTAAGATGGATTGGGATGAGTTGGACCGCAGAGTGAAGGAAAAGCAGCCAACAAGTGCTCAGCATATGTGGGAACTCCTTCAAGACTGTTGGAAAAGCATTCCAGGTGAAGCTGGTTGAGAAAATGACAAGAGTGTGCAAAGCTGTCATCAAGGCAAAGGGTGGCTACTTTGAAGAATCTCAGATATAAAATATATTTTGATTTGTTTAACACTTTTTTGGTTATATGATTCCATATGTGTTTTTTAATAGTTTTGATATCTTCACTATTATTCTGCAATGTAGAAAATTGTATATAAAATAAAATAAAGAAAAACACAAACTTTTAACGGGTACTGTATGTGGTGTAATAAATTACAAACAGAGCAAAGAAGAAAACAGAAGACCATCCAAGAGATACAAAAATTGTGAATTAAAACCTGTGTTGGCAGTCACACAACATGTTTAAATAGCAACATTAGGCTACAAATCAGAGGTGAAGGTCTTTGTTTTTTCTGCCAAAGTCAAATCTAATACACCTGGACTTCTGGCTCATCTTGGCCGAAGCCTGTTCTCTGATTCATGGCCACCCTAAATGGTCTCGTGAAATGTGTGCTTTTATAGAGGAAGACTAGATCTTCCTCTCAGTGAAATGTCCTCAAAGGAATCAGGGCCAAGCTCAACCAGGGGTGGAAGCAATAAGGTGCTCCCGATGCCATATTATCTCCCCTGATATATCCTATTACTGTATATCACGTGTATGCATTATACAGACAAGAACGCCTGTCCAACTCCTATGATAAGAACATTTGACTGTGCCGCTCAAGAGAGAGTCAACAAGTGCAACATGGCTCAAAAGGCAAGAAACTGAACGTTGAGAAACATTAAAAGACAACTAATTCAAATAACCTAAGAGGAAGTTGTCATCCCACAGTGTGTTGGCTGATAGCTGTTGATTTTAAAGAAATGATGAGCATCTACCTCATCAGCAATCAGGCTAAAAGCTCTCAGTGTGATTGTGATGGCTTGTTAGCCTGTTACACTGTTAGCCTGTCACGTTCAAGAGGCCAGAGTGTAGCAGATGAGATAAATCTGTGTGCTCAGAATATGCTTGACCACCCCCAACTACGCAGTCATCTTGAGCTATGAGATGACTCCCAGCCTGTGTATGTGTGTGTGCGTGCGTGTGCATTCTTGTGTGTTTGTAAGTCCACTGCTGTCCTTTCCAGGTGGTGGAGTTGCTAATGTGCCCCACCCAGCCCTATCCATTCTCATGGACCAGTCTGGTGCATGCAGGATTGTTAACCTGCATCACCCCACTGGGCACACACTGGTTGAATCAATGTTGTTTTCAAGTAATTTCAATGAAATTACGTTGAAGCATACATTGATGTCTGTGCCCAGTGGGACACTGGTTGCCAAGCAACCTGACAAGAGTTCAATCGAGGAGAGGCTTAACTGAATGAGCAATGCAAAATATAAATGTTTATTTAAATTAGTATTGGTGATAGATGTGTCTTTTGGGAATGAACCCGAGAGCAAACATTGATTGGCAGCTGGCATTGAACTTCCACTTGTCCTTTGAAGTTTGTCCTTCGAAATGCCTTTGGTTTGATACCAGAATGTTTTACCATAATACATTTGCCAAACCTAAAATCAATTATATATTTGATTTATTAGGATCCCCATTAGCTGACGCCAATGGAGACAGATATTCTTACTAGGGTCTGACATATAACAAAGAATCTATTTGATTTTTTAACTAGGCAAGTCAGTTAAGAACAAATTCTTATTTTCAATGACAGCCTAGGAGCAGTGGGTTAACTGCCTGTTCAGGGGCAGAACAACAGATTTGTACCTTGTCAGCTCGGGGGTCTGAACTTGCAACCTTCTGGTTACTAGTCCAACACTCTAACCACTAGGCTGCCCTGCCGCCCCATGACAGACAAAATACCTACAATTTAAATACAGTACCAGTCAAAAGTTTGGACATAGTTTTGATGTCTTCACTATTATTCCACAATGTAGAAAATAGTAAAAATAAAGAAAAACCCTGGAGTGAGTAGGTGTGTCCAAACTTTTGACTGCTTCTGTACATTTAAAAACATTAACATGCGGTGTGTGTGTGTGTGTGTGTGTGTATATCAGTTAGACATACATATCAGTACATACACACAATTAGTAGGTCAAATGGGGGTGAGGTTAGGTGATGCTTTCCTTTTTTGAAAACAGGTTTGCACTCATGGCTCTGTATAGTACAGTACGTTTCCTTGAATTTGTTCTGGGCCTACGAACTGGGAAAAGACCCCTGGTGGCATGTCTGGTGGAGTAAGTGTGTGTGTGTGTCAGTGCTGTGTGTAAGTTAACTATGCAAACAATTTGGAATTTCCAACACGTGGATGTTTCTTATAAAAACAAGAAGTGACACAGTCAGTCTTTCCTCAACTCTTAGCTAAGAGAGACTGGCATGCATAGTATTAATATTAGTCCTCTGATTACAATGAAGAGCAAGACGTGCGGCTTTGTTCTAAGGCAGTTAAGAAACAAGGCAACAGTAAACTTGTCATCCCCACAAATTATGTAACTTAGCACATGCAGGAACGTGCAAGAGCGGTGTCATAAATCTTGATTAGTCGGGGAGGGGAAATACGCATGCATGACGCACCACCATACAACCCTCACAACCACTGAAAACATGAAGAAAATGTTATGTATGCAAGTAAGTTATTCACGACTGAGAGGACTGTGATCTAGCTTGCTCTATATGTGCACCTCATTAGACAGTCGTATGACATTTTCTGTTTTCAGATCCAAATAAAGCTTAACTTCTTGTTAATCCAGCAACAGTGTCAGATTTCAAAAAGGCTTTATGGCAAAAGCAGACCATGCGATTATCTGAGGACAGCACCCCGCATACAAATACATGAAAAAATGATTTTCTACCAGGCAGGTGGCGACACAAAAGTCAGAAATAACGATATAATAAATGCCTTACCTTTGAAGATGTTCTTCTGTTGGCACTCCGAAATGTCCCAGAAACATCATAAATGGTCCTTTTGTTCAATAATGTCCTTCTTTATATCCCCACAATGTCCATTTATTTGGCGCGTTTGATTCAGAAATACATTGGTTCGAACTCGCCCAACATGACTACAAAGTATCTAATAAGTTACCTGTAAACTTGTTCCAAACATTTCAAACAACGTTCCTAATCCAACCTAAGGTATCCTAAAACGTAAATAATTGCTAAAAATTTAAGACGGGATAAACTGTTTCCAATACCGGATAAAAACAGCGTGAAGCGTGTTCCAGTTCACGCGCACCAAACAGTATAATCCATCTGGAGTGACACTTCCAAAGAACAGCCGTACTTCTTAATTTCTCACAAGAAAAACATCAACCAAGTTCTAAAGACTGTTGACATCTAGTGGAAGCCATAGAAACTGCAACCAGGTTCCTATTAAATAGGGCTTTCAATAGAAACCCCATGGGAAATACTTTGACCTCAATTTATTTTTAGTTTGTCCTCAGGTTTTTGCCAGCCAAATCAGTTCTGTTATACTCACAGACATTATTTTAACAGTTTTAGACCCTTTAGAGTGTTTCCTATCTATATCTACCAATTATATGTGTATCCTAGCTTCTGGGCCTGAGTAACAGGCAGTTTACATTGGGCATGCTTTTCATCCGGACGTGAAAATACAGCCCCCTATCCCTAAGAAGTTTTAAGGAGCCTAATGATTCCGTTACTCCTTAAGGTCCATGGACCTTATGTTATTTTCAGAGGTAGACTGGCTCTGGCAGCCAAAACAGCCAAATATTCCATTTTCAATTGTGACACGGTTCTAGAAACATAAAGCCCTTTACTTTCATATCACATCAAAATAATTTCACAAATGCAAAATACATACTTACTGTACACTGTTTTTAACCGGCTTTATCACAGTTGCAGCCGACGGTGATTTTCAGTGACAACACATTTCTGGCAGCCTTCCATCACACACAGATGTTCGGAGCAGGCTAGATAGCTAGGTAGTCCCTCTGTTGTTTGTCTGTCTTCTGTAAACACGCTCTGTAACACTAACTCTAACCCTCTAAAAAGGGTTTATCAACTTAACTTTTTTGTTTGTTATCGCTGATATGAAAGATAAGGTCCTTAAGCTTCCAAAACTGTACCGCAAGCGATGCGTGTTAATGTTCAGACTGAATGTCAGGGCTCTTATCAAAA
Organism: Oncorhynchus gorbuscha; assembly: GCF_021184085.1. Classification (NCBI taxonomy): domain Eukaryota; kingdom Metazoa; phylum Chordata; class Actinopteri; order Salmoniformes; family Salmonidae; genus Oncorhynchus; species Oncorhynchus gorbuscha. The sequence goes on along the minus strand of NC_060173.1, from coordinate 45,321,844 downwards.
CTCCCCTGTAGAGAAGACGCTTTCGTTCAATGACTCTTATGTGTAATGTAATGGAACTGAAAGGCATGATCAAGGACTAGGAAAGTCATATGCTGTCTCAGTCTGCCTCGCAAGATGGTCTGGGGTATTAATAATACACACGTGTTATTCAAAGGCTTTCGCATTCCTAGGATATCCGGGCAGCGAACTTATACAAACAATAGCATTACTTGTTGAGTTAGACAAGCATAATTTAATTTACAACTTTATTCTTAGAAATGTAGGGGTTGATCACATCAGAGCTAATGCAAAGTAGCAGTTACTGAAATTCTCACTCGAGGATAGAGTGATTAACAGATATTAAGCACGGGAAACATACAAGACATGAAATGAGCTATTATTTTATTCACATCAACTGACACAAGTGTAACTCTTGTGATTTCCATATTAACAGAGTTGATTGGAATTTGTTTTAATACATCTAATTTAAACTAACAGTAGACAGTTAAAACAGTACATGTCTTATTTTCATCCATAAAAGTATTAATATTTGATCAGTACTTTAGATCTAGAGGGCCACTGTACAACCAGAATAGTATTGTCTGCACTAAAGTGCCTGTGAGAGGAAGCTACAAGACTATTGAGAAGCAGCCACAGTGTGTGTCATCAATATGAGGAGGTGTTGAAGGTGCCCGCCCCCAGGGGTCGGTGGGAGGCAAAGGGGGAGAAGTCCTTGCGGGCATACATGATGACGTCGCTCAGATTTCGCAGTAAGAGGAACTGCACGAAGTCGGCCATCATGACTCCGAGATCCGGGAGCTGATGATGAGTCATATTAGTCTTGGAGTGACTATACCTGTGTGTTGTAGCTAGCTAACTAGCTAGCCAATGTGCGTCTGTGAGATGTCTCATATTGTACACCATGCTGCTACAGTAGGAATACAGACAGTACACAACAACTGCCCATGAATGTGTAATAGCGCTTTCTTCATTCTCTCACAGACAATACCTCTTGGATACAAAGAAGTTGATGACTCAAGAGGAGATGTGAAAGGTCCCATAACAACAAACTCCCCTTGCATCAAAGTGACTCTGAACACCTCATATGCAAGTATTCCCTTTGTTGAACTGTAGTATTTATTATAAGCATTAGTAGTATATTTTTTATAACTGTTCCTGCATACTGCTGTGTAAACTTACATCGGACTCCAGAGCAAATAAACATAGTCTTGAATACAAGTGATGTCTACTTATTTGCTATATTGACAGACTAATCTACCGTTTTATCAAAACATGTTTACTCGCCAACAAATCAGTTTAAATGATATACCAACTCCCTGCATAATTTGTTTTAGCAGTACGACTGAAGCTAGTTTATCAAAATACATTTGATGAATATCACAATGAAATGATCAAGAAGTTGAAGTCAACACTTTGTTGGTTTCTGATGCAGCTGGAATCATTTAGCCACTTGTCAGTACACGTGTAACAAAAAAAAGATATAAAACCCTTTTATATACATATGTACAACAGCTAGCAATATTTATACCACAATGCAGTTGTGAGCATACTCGACGTTCTGTACTATACTCAGTGGTGATATTAGCATGTACATCTTGGTGGGGCAAATAAATATATAAATGGGATGCATGCCAGCAGAGCCACTACACAACACAACACTAAACAATACATTAAATGCACTATAATGGTGACAAACAATGCCCTCAAACTGTTAGGGCCTACATAAAGCTGTCCCAACAGCAGTCCCAACATCTTACCACTGCTACACCTGGCTATCAGCGGAGCCTTGTCTGGCAGCGAAACAGTTAATTCAGCCTCATTTACTGCCTTTAAAAAAACATAACTGATATGGCTGGCCTGCTTAAATAAATGTGGTTTCTAATGACAATTGAGATGTACAAACTATGGCATAAGGGGACGAAAAGCAGATAAGAGGCAATCCGTAATTTCGATTAAGACATTCATGAGCGTGCTAGGATGGACGTTGTCTATATAACTATTTGTTGACCACTTTTGAAATGTACAGTGACAGAATTCAGAACATGGGACATTCTTACAGTGTTCTCCCTGTACACCAAGACAGAACCGTAGGATAAATAAAGTGGGCATATAAGCAGACAATGAAAGGTCTTACAATATTCGATGATTACATTTCTCTAAAACAGGTTATAGGCTACATGTGCACCACCAAGTCAGAACAGTAGGTGAAATTAAGAGGGATAAATATACCAAATTATTAGGGTGAGGCACATGGACTACTAACATCTTACTACACAACATACAGACGGCCTACAGGGAGGAGGTGAGGGCCCTTGGAGTGTGGTGTCAGGAAAATAACCTCACACTCAACGTCAACAAAACTAAGGAGATGATTGTGGACTTCAGGAAACAGCAGAGGGAACACCCCCCTATCCACATCGATGGAACAGTAGTGGAGAGGGTAGCTAGTTTTAAGTTCCTCGGCATACACATCACAGACAAACTGAATTGGTCCACTCACACTGACAGCGTCGTGAAGAAGGCGCAGCAGCGCCTATTCAACCTCAGGAGGCTGAAGAAATTCGGCTTGTCACCAAAAGCACTCACAAACTTCTACAGATGCACAATCGAGAGCATCCTGGCGGGCTGTATCACCGCCTGGTACGGCAACTGCTCCGCCCTCAACCGTAAGGCTCTCCAGAGGGTAGTGAGGACTGCACAACGCATCACCGGGGCAAACTACCTGCCCTCCAGGACACCTACACCACCCGTTGTTACAGGAAGGCCATAAAGATCATCAAGGACATCAACCACCCGAACCACTGCCTGTTCACCCCGCTATCATCCAGAAGGCGAGGTCAGTACAGGTGCATCAAAGCTGGGACCGAGAGACTGAAAAACAGCTTCTATCTCAAGGCCATCAGACTGTTAAATAGCCACCACTAACATTGAGTGGCTGCTGCCAACACACTGTCATTGACACTGACCCAACTCCAGCCATTTTAATAATGGGAATTGATGGGAAATGATGTAAATATATCACTAGCCACTTTAAACAATGCTACCTTATATAATGTTACTTACCCTACATTATTCATCTCATATACATATGTATATACTGTACTCTACAACATCGACTGCATCCTTATGTAACACATGTATCACTAGCCACTTTAACTATGCCACTTTGTTTACTTTGTCTACATACTCATCTCATATGTATATACTGTACTCGATACCATCTACTGTATGCTGCTCTGTACCATCACTCATTCATATATCCTTATGTACATGTTCCTTATCCCCTTACACTGTGTATAAGACAGTAGTTTTGGAATTGTTAGTTAGATTACTTGTTGGTTATCACTGCATTGTCGGAACTAGAAGCACAAGCATTTCGCTACACTCGCATTAACATCTGCTAACCATGTGTATGTGACAAATAAAATTTGATTTGATTTGATTTGATTTAGTGTTACTTTTTTAGCTACAGTATACATATCTCTCTGGCATATCACGTAATTTATGCAACAGCACACAATACATTTTTGGACTCACCTTGTTGTGCTGTGGTCACTTAGACAGGAAGGTGGCGCGAAGGTCCTTTGTGGGCAAATTTTGTATTCTCTGGATTTGTATTGCTTTCAAAACAATTGGGAAATCTGAAGAAAAAAAACAGGGTTGAATCATGATGATGTCATTGATCTTCAGGTCGTAGCTCTAGAAAGAGACTGCAAACAAAAAAGTGTACAGTAGCCAGGTATGTGTTTTGTTACACTCAGTCTATAATAGGGCATTGAGATGTTAGCAAAGATGTGAAAAAGTTTGAGGGGGGGGGTTGGCTTGACTTGTAGACAGTCTCGTCATTTTTTATTGAGTATGCACACCTACAGTTGTGCTGTTAAGCAGACAAGCACTGCCAACAATAGAGTAAATAGACTAGGAGAGTATACTAACAGACCCTCTCCCCCATGCCAAAGAACTAACTGCAAGGGTCTGAAAAGTTTGAGGGGTGTATTGGTGATTTTGTGTTCTCAAGAGAGTATTGTGCTTTCATAAATGCCTTTGGCTCTCCTGGCTTGTTTCAAAGTCAGATGATGTTGAGCTTGAGCTTATTCCAGGCTGAAAGCTTTCATCCAAATGGTCTCAGGCGATGTACTACTAAAACTGGGGTCAAAGTCATCGTCATCAGGATTAGTATGTAGGGCACACATTAGTCAGTGATTAGCCAAAATTGTACTACTTTACCTCCATCAATATACACTCAAACAACATACTATATCCACCCACGCCCTCATGTCAATAGATAATCCATACTAACCTTCACACACAATGCCCACCCCAGTCAGTCACCCACACCATCCCCTTCTTACCAATTCCTCATTTTCTCCAAATTAGACTTCAAACCATGCATGAACAGCCAACTAAGACTCCGTAATAAAGAGAAAACTACAATAGAAGTTGTAGCCTACTTGTAAACACAACAGCTATTACAAAAATATCATATAGACCATGTTTATTCCTGGCTCCAGTATATTTATTGCTTATCATGGAGTCATGGAAAGATTTAGTATATTTTAGTACGATTTTAGAAGACTTACACTAGGTCCTGGTGCTGCGCTTGATGTTGATGCATCTGCAGATGTTAATGGGATTGGAATCTAAATAGAACACTGTCACGTTAGCCTCTGCGGTAGTTAGTTAGCCATATAGCTAACGGTTAGCTAACATAACCTAACGAAGCTAACATTAGCTTACAAAGTTCAAACTCATTGCCAGAGAGCAGCTGCCTAATTACATTGATATGCTTTGGAATGTTTAGCCAGTGTATTATTAAAGCTAGCTAGCTAGAGTTTGGTTGAGATACACAAATGCAGTTTGCTAGCTAGCTAGTTGGTTAGCTAGGTAAAGTTACATTACCTCAGCTTGACTTCTTTTCTGCTGCACGGATGTTGGCTGATCGGATAGCTCCCTCTTTGAAGTGAAGGGAAAATCAATAGAATCAATAGAATGGCATCTCTTTCCAATGTTCGATGACATGCCAACCCCATCAGTTGAAAACCTCAGTTCCTAGTGACCTTGCTCCCTTATTAATAAGTGAATAAAGATGTTTGATTAAGTATAACTCTGACTTATGTGATAAGCTTATCTCTCCTCATTTGATAATACAGAAATAACCCCCACAGTCCTCCACTGAGTCCACCGTCCTCTCCACTCCAAACATATCCACTGTCTCCAGATTCATAGACAGGTAGGCTAACTACCAGTGATGGCTGTACCACAGAGAGTGTTGTTGATTGCTCTATGGCTGTGTACGTTCAGCAGTATGATCCCTGCAACTGGCCCTCTCCACAGTCACCGTGAACTCTCCCAGCTCTATGCTCCCCTTGGACACAAAGGTCTTCAAACACACTGCAGTGCTGTACCTCCGCGGTCCTTACACAGATCACACACACACACTCAATTCAAGTAGTTATCAAGCAAACACATCATCACATGACTAGCTAGTAGCCAGGTAAATAGGCTCTGTATAAATAGTTAGCTAGCTATCTTTTTCACAGAGACACACAATAGCAAACAGCAAACCCACTGGTACAGTAATGTTACAGTAGCGTTAGCTAGCTAGTTTATAGGCTATGTTATCTTTTTTACAGAGACGCAATATATTTTTTTCACAGAGACACACAAAGCCTAACTAACATTGGCTAAATAGCAAGTAGCAAGTCTAACGACAAAGTAATGTTAGCGGTAGCTAGCTGGCTAGCTACAAATGCTAGCTAGAGAATGTAGTTGACTTCTACTGAACATAAATATAAAAGCAACATGCAACAATTTCAAAGGTTTTACTGAGTTAAAGTTCATATAGGGAAATCAGTCAATTGAAATAGATTCAAACGGCCTAATCTATGGATTTAACATGACTGGAATACAGACATGCATCTGTTGGTCACAGACACCATAAAAAAAGATAGGTACATGGATCAGAAAACCAGTCAGTATCTGATGTTCCCACCATTTTCTACATGCAGTGCGACACATCTCCTTCATATATAGTTGATCAGGCTGTTTGTTGATTGTGGCCTGTGGAATGTTATCCCACTCCTCTTCAATGGCTGTGTGAAGCTGCTGGAGATACATGTTGACCCAGAGCATCCCAAACATGCTCAATGGGTGACATGTATGGTGAATAAAGCAGGCCATGGAAGAACTGGGACGTTTTCATCTTACAGGAATTGTGTACAGATCCTTGCAACATAGGGCTGTGCATTATCATGCTAAAACAAGAGGGGATGGTGGCCAGTGAATGGCTCGACAATGAACCTCAGGATCTTGTCACGGTATCTCTGTGCATCTCTAATGCCAATTGCACCACCAGGAGTTCCCAGTCACCGACGTCATCGTTCCTTGCTGCAGGAGAGTAGTATGCACATGGATACAATTTCTGTGAGTTACTTTGACGTTGTAACAGGACGGCCCCCACGCCCACTTCTGAGGTGTCCACCTCCAACGCCCCTTCAGTAGGCGGAAGGCCTTATCGGCAGCAGGACTCTGCATCAATTCATGGAGACCACCTTTAAGGAGAGAGGTGAGGGGAGAGGCGATGGAGCTGAAGTTCCTAATGAAGCGGCGGTAGAAGATGGCGAACCCCAAAAACCCTTTATGGTGGTTGGGACTGGCCATGGCCTAATTGCATCGACCTTCCTCTCCTCCATAACCACTCCCAGCTGGCTGATGCGATATCCCAAGAAGGAGACGGCAGCCTGATGGAGCTGGCACTTCTCCGCTTTGACGTACAGATGGTTATCCAGGGGGCATCCCAGGTCTAACCGGACATTTGCGATGTGCTCCTCCAAGGTGGCCAAGTAGATCAGGATGTCGTCAAATGTCGTGAAATAACACATATTGAGTTAAAAATAATAAACAAATCATTATATATTTTATATTTGAGATTCTTCAAAGTAGCCACCCTTTGCCTTGATGACAGCTTTGCACACTCTTGGCATTCTCTCAGCCAGCTTAATGAGGTAGTGACCTGGAATGCATTTCAATTAACAGGTGTGCCTGTTAAAAGTTAAATAGTGGATTGTTTTCCTTCTTAATGCTTTTGAGCCAATCAGTTGTGTTGTAGCAAGGTAGCGGTGGTATACAGAAGATTTGGTAAAAGACCAAGTCCATATGATGGCAAGAACAGCTCAAATAAGCAAAGAGAAACGACAGTCCATCATTACTTTAAGACATAAAGGTCAGTCAATGTGGAACATTTAAAGAACTTTTAAAGTTTCTTCAAGTGCAGTCACAAAAACCATCAAGCGCTATGATGAAACTGGGTCTCGTGACGACCGCCACAGGTATGGAAGTCCCAGCGTTACCTCTGCTGCAGAGGATAATTTCATTAGAGTTACCAGCCTAAGAAATTGCAGCCCAAGTAAATGCTTCACAGAGTTCAAGTAACAGCTACATGTCAGCATCAACTGTTCAGAAGAGACTGAGTGAATCAGGCCTTCATAGTTGAATTGCTGCAAAGAAACCACTACTAAAGGACACCAATTATAAGAAGAAACTTGCTTGGACCAAGAAACACGAGCAATGGACATTAGACCGGAATAAATCTGTCCTTTGGTCCGAGTCCAAATTTGTCATTTTTGGTTCCAACTGCCATGTCTTTGTGAGACGCAGAGTAGGTGAACGGATGATCTCCGCGTGTGTGGTTCCCACATGAAGCATGGAGGAGGTGTGATGATGTGGTGGTGCTTTGCTGGTGACACTGTCTGTGATTTATTTAGAATTCAAGGCACACTTAACCAGCATGGTTACCACAGCATTCTGCAGCGATATGCCATCCCATCTGGTTTGCGCTTAGTGGGACTATCATTTGTTTTTCAACAGGACATTGAAAACACACCCCCAGACTGAGTAAGGGCTATTTGACCAAGACGGAGAGTGATGTAATGCTGCATCAGATACGTTGGCCTCGACCCGACCTCAACCAGTTGAGTTGGTTTGGGATGAGTTGGACCCCAGAGTGAATGAAAAGCAGCCAACAAGTGCTCAGCATATGTGGGAACACCTTCAATACTGTTGTTAAAGCATTCCAGGTGAAGCTGGTTGAGAGAATGCGAAGAGTGTGCAAAGCTGTCATCAAGGTAAACTGTGGCTACTTTGAAGAATATAAAATATATTTATATATATATTTTATATAGATAAATATATTTAGATTTGGTTACTACATGATTCCATACAGTGGCTTGTCGAAAGTATTAACCCCCCTTGGCATTTTTCCTATTTTGTTGCCTTTGCAACCTACAATTTGGGAGTTTGTATAATTTGATTTACATAACATGCCGACCACTTTCAAGATGGAAAATATTTGTTATTGTGAAACAAACATGAAGTAAGACAAAAAAAGGAAAACTTGAGCGTGCATAACTATTCACCCCCCCATTTAAAAAAATATACTTTGGAGAGCCACCTTTTGCAGCAATTAGAGCTGCAAGTCTAATGTCTCTATAAGCTTGACACATGTAGCCACTGGGATTTCTGCTCATTATTCAAGACAACTGCTTCAGCTCCTTCAAGTTGGATGGGTTCCGCTAGTGTACCGCAATCTTTAAGTCATACCACATATTCTCAGTTGGATTGAGGTCTGGGCTTTGACTAGGCCATTCCAAAACATTTAAATGTTTCCCCTTAAACCACCCGAGCGTTGCTTTAGCAGTATGCTTAGGGTCATTATCCTGCTGGAAGGTGAACCTCCGTCCCAGTCTCAAATCTCTGGAAGAGTGAAGCAGGTTTCCATCAAAAATGTACCTGTATTTAGCACTATCCATCATTCATTCAACTTCTGAAGGTAATTGGTGTCACGTTCTGACCTTAGTTCTTTTGTTATGTCTTTGTTTTAGTATGGTCAAGGCGTGAGTTAGTAGTCTATGTTCGTTTTTCTATGTTGTGGTTTTGTGTTTGGCCTAGTATGGTTCTCAATCAGAGGCAGGTGTCATTTGTTGTCTCTGATTGAGAATCATACTTAGGTAGCCTTTTCCCACCTGTGTTTTGTGGGTGATTATTTTCTGTTGAGTGTTTGTATCTGCACCAGACAGAACTGTTTCGGTTTCGTTCGTTCATTTTTTTTTTTTTTCAATGTTCTGTTACTTTATAAAAAATATGGACACTTACAACGCTGCGCATTGGTCCTTACCTTCTGCCACCGCCAACGGCCGTTACAATTGGTTGCAACAATTCTTATTCAAAGCAAAGGGGGTGAATACATATGCACGAACCACTTTTTTTATTTTTTTATTTTTTGAAACAAGTTATTTTTTTCATTTCACTTCACCAATTTGGACTATTTTGTGTATGTCCATTATATGAAATCCAAATAAAAATCTATTTAAATTACGGGTTGTAAATAAAACAAAATAGGAAAAACGCCAAGGGGGATGGATACTTTTGCAAGGCACTGTATCAGTTATTTAATCGTTTTGATGTCTTCACTATTATTCTACAATGTAGAAAACAGTAAGAAATAAATAAAATCCCTTGAATGAGTATGTGTGTCCAAACTTTTGACTAGTACTGTACACGACCAACTGACATGCACCTTTTCACGAATACCTGGAACACCGACGGAGCATTGGCTAATCCATAAAGCATCACCAGGTACTGGTAGTGCCCAGACATTGTGCCATAGGCCGTCTTCCATTCATCCCCCTCCCGGATGCGGATCAAATTGTAGGCAAATTGTCCAGCTTAGTGAAAAACCCAGCGGAGCTGTTCGATGGCGGCCAGCACCAATGGGAGGTGGTGATAGCATTAAGACCTCTGTAGTCAATACACGGATGTAGAACCCCAATCCTTCTTGGCCACGAAGAAGAAACACTGTCAGAGAGCATCCTGGAGTTACTCCTCCATAGCCTTGGTTTCAACCACCGACAGCGGGGTAGACGCGGCTGCGCGGAGGCGCAGAGTCTGTTATGTTAGCAGGTCGATGACACAGTCCAAGGGGCTATGAGGAGGGAGAAAGGTGGCGGGTCTTTCAGAAAACCTCCCGGAGATCCTGGTAAACCTCCTGGGATGTTGACCTGGAAGGCAACCACGGGACTCCCAACCAACGTGAAACCACAGGGTAAGGGAAAGCAGGTGTTCCGACATCCGGGTACCCAGGCAGTGATCTCCATCCTCAACCAGGAGATGGTGTGGTCGTGGCGTTGGAGACACTGGAGGCTGAGGATTACTTTGTGTACAGGTGCCTGGATGATGAGGAGGGAAAGGCTTTCTTGGTGCACGGTGATGGTGAGTGGTGCTGTGATGTGTGTGATTGTCCCAGATCCCAGTGGTCGGTTATCAAGCACCTGAACTGAAAACGAAGAGGAGAGAGGGTATGATGTTATGTTCAGGGAGGATGCAAGGTCCTGGTCCTTAAAAGGCACCTAAATGACTCTCAGACCTTGAGTAACAAGATTCTCTGGTCTGATGAAACCAAGATTGAACACTTTGGCCTGAATGCCAAGCGTCACTTCTGGAGGAAACCTGGCACCATCTCTACGGCGAAGCATGGTGGTAGAGTCAACTATAGGCCTACTGTAATTCATGTACACATTTTGGATGGATTGGATGCACATTGGTGTCTAGTTAGCTGCCCTCAGGACATTCCCATAATTCTTGCCAATAAAATGTCACATCTACTGTATATTACTCTGATTATTTGAGGAATACCCATTGCAAAGAGCAAATACAGACTGATTTCACGGGTTTCACAAAAAGGTCTGTCCCCCCGATTTGAAGGTTCTTAGCACTTGCTTTACATTTGGGCTCATATACAGTAGTGTCAATATCACAAAGTACAGTATAGGGATTTCTTAGGGAGGTAACAACTGCTACATTCATCTTTTTAATGATTTATTATGTATTTTGATGACCACATTATTGACATTTCGTGAAAACAGATTTGTTTACTGCTAGTTAGCTTGTCTAGCCACAAACAGTTGTGATCATTTGGCCACAAACACAAATTACACTCACCTGAGACTGTTTGAGATGAGATCACTGAGCTATAATAAGAACAAGCAGGTCCGGGACAAGAGCACGTGATTGGTTTCCATCGTTTTTCCTTCTGCAAGGAAGAGCTATGGAAACAGCATGAATATAAATCGTTAATAACTTTGGCTTGATGGGAGAAAGACAATTAATGGAATATTCTGTGCAAGGAGATAGTTGAAGTCTATATTTAAACAAGCAAATCAAATAATGTTTCTGTGTAATTCCAACAGAGCTTTGAAATAGGAATATTTGACAAGTGTTTGAACCGCAGGTGCATTTTTCATTAGAGTCCTGTCTTTCCTTTGACAAGCATCACCAGCTCTGAGACAGGAGATGCAAATATTGAGATTCTGTAAGAGTCTGGATGCTCAGGGAACATTTCATAATCCATGTAAAGCATAGCTAAATACGTCTACAGCAAAATCAGACTCTGTGTTCTAGATAAGGCAAACAAAATTGTAGGGAAAATGATATGTCCTAAAGTCTTCATAGGCATACGGAAAACACCTTGAGCGTTTCAACCTACTGTACTGTAACGTCAGTCAATACTGTTCTGGAGAATAATGTATGAATTTGTACCTTTATTCATGACCATTGACTTATTGAGCTGTCTATTTCTCAAGGTGGCTGTGTGTGTGTGTGTGTGTGTGTGTGTGTGTGTGTGTGTGTGTGTGTGTGTGTGTGTGTGTGTGTGTGTGTGTGTGTGTGTGTGTGTGTGTGTGTGTGTGTGTGTGTGTGTGTGTGTGTGTGTGTGTGTGTGTGTGTGTGTGTGTGTGTGTGTGTGTGTGTGTGTGTGTGTGTGTGTGTGTTGGATGCACCTAGCCAGTTGCCTTGATTGTCAGTACCATATTTTTTTCTGGTCTGATTGGTGTCACATGCCATTTGAGATGACACTCTCATTGTGTCACTTACAAGCTGAGTGCTTCTGGTCTGGTACGATCTTGAGTCAATTCACAGGTCATCCAATCACTGTCACCTAAACACCTCAGTCACCTCATTCACAGTCAGAGGTAAACATTCAATGACTTGTAATAACACGTAGGAATAAGTTTGTCTCTGGTACATATCTGGCTACATGCAGTATCTGTATCAAATAACAAAGCCTTACCAACCACTCATTGTGTAATCTTTCTGAGTGCTTGGCAAGTGTAGGGCAGTTTCACTTTATTCACATTCTTTAAAATAATGCAAAAACACATAACAAATACCTTACTGATTAATAACTATAAATGAAATTAATCAGATGCTAACCAAAATGATCAAATGCTAGTGCCATCAGATTATGCAATTGAAAAAGTACAAACTGATCCAAACTAATTGCCTCTTCTTCTTCTCTACAACAATGTGCATCATCTCAGGATGTTTTTGTGTGTGCTGAAATCCCAAGAAACAGACAATTCCCACCCCAGCAGCATGTTCATTCTAGTTCTTGTGGAGAACAGCGAGACTAATGACCGTGCTTCAGCATCAGTGATTGCCTGAAGGGAAGGCAGCTCTGCTTTGATCAAATGGCCAGAGACACCATGGCAGTGTGTGCCTGTGTCCCTCACCCCCTCCCCTTGTTTGGTGCTACATGTCGATACCTCTCATCGGGAGTTCTACCACCTCAGGGTGTGTGTGTGCGCACCTGACTAAGATAGCTATTCTCTATAGAAGTCACGCTAGAAGAAGGTAAGACGGAACACAAACGGAGATCCATCTCAAAGTTACCCTATGAGGTTGGCGTGACTATAGCGCTTTCTGGAGATCTCTTAAATCCATAGATGTACGGTACGGAAAAGCATTTGTGGACATTCAACAGGTGACACCAAATGGATAAGGTGGCATTCTATGAAATTCTTTCTCAACCACCATGATGCCATCATTCAGGAAGAATCCATCATCACAATCCATAATATCATAATCCACCATATACTTGAGAATAATCCTTCCCAGTTAATGTCTTACTCTTAATTCAATTTCATAATTAACCCCAACATGGCTTAATTGATAAACCTTGATTTGTATCAGGGAGTAACCTTTTATGGTAATGAATTATATGCGTGTGTTATTACTTATTGCACTACAAACAGAATTCGATTAGTGGTGGTGCTTGATGGCTCTTTGATGTTAATGAAGAGCAAGGTTTGAAGACAGAGGGGGGAGAGTCATCAGACGAGCTGGGTTGCCATGGCTGGGCTGACGCAGAGCAGGCCACACAGAGCACCCTTGCAGTTATTTTGAGCACCAACCGGGGCTCTGGCTGGCAAGGTAATTTGGGAGCTCTGATCACTCAGGGCAGATGTAGGGGGAGAGCTCTGGCCTCGAAGCTGCTGGAGATTGTGATGGGGTGGTGGTGGTCTATGTGTGCCTGCATGCGTGCAGGGGATTGTGGAACAGGATCAGGGTTCACAGAGGATGCTAGTTAGTCCCTCCACCTCTCACCCACTGACAAGCTTCCATCTGCAGCCAATAACAACTACATGTTGAAATCCACAGTTTGCCACTCAAGTTGTGGTATTGCAGTGTGATTGCAGATCCTCCCCATTAAATGTGTCATTTGAAAGTCATTTTCAACAGTTAAACAGTTAATTCCGACTCAATGTACTGCCTTTTTAAAAACCATAGCTGATATGGCTGACTTGCTTAAACAAATGTGGTTACTACTGACTGGATTTGTGTAAGAGGATAAGAACTGCATTCTCCTTTAATAATGAAGGCCAAAATGAGTTTGGACTTTTGAACCATACACAAGCATTATTAGATGTATGTATATCCATCATGTTTATTCGTATATCATTAACACTTAGCTCTAAGTATAAGCCAGTACAGACAAACGAGCTGCGACGAGGTAGTTCTATTCGTTCAGCATTTTCAAATTGGATACCGACAAAAATTCAGATAGTTGTTAGTTCAGATAAATTCAGCAAGATGTTGAGGCCTTAACTTGACGCTCTAAGGCACCACATAGATAGAAAGAGAGTGAGAGAAAGGGAGAAAGAGACTCGGTTAGCCTACCATTTGAAGTATTTTATTAGGTCTATGTGGTCTAAAAAGGAAGGAAAATACAATCAGGAGGATCCCCTTTTATATGCAATATACAGACGCACAGACAACGCATTGCGCAAACAAAACAACCTTTGCAATATCAACTGGAATTACATGGGTCTATTACTGAACTTTTTGTTGAAAACAAATATTTGAATGGGAAGAGACTGTCACTGGCAAACATGGTTACAGACCCAACAACATTACATAGTATCTCCTCCTTGTCAAGAAAAGCACATGAGCTAAATATAAGGTCCTTCTGTAGCTCAGTTGGTAGAGCATGGCGCTTGTAACGCCAGGGTAGTGGGTTCGATTCCCGGGACCACCCATATGTAGAATGTATGCACACATGACTGTAAGTCGCTTTGGATAAAAGCGTCTGCTAAATGGCATATATTATTATTATATATACACAAAGTAAGCAAAACAATGAAATCATTTCAACATTGTCAAAATTATGAATAAGATACTAATGAGATAGACCTACAGTATGTAAGCAGTAGGCCAATAACAATTGAGATGTACAAACTAAGGCATAAGGGAATGATGAGCAGATAAGAGGCAATCGGTAATTTCTAATAAGACATTAATGAGCGAGCTAAAATGGATGTAGTCAATATAAGTATTTGTTCAGCACTTTTGAAATGTACAGCAACAGAATTCAGAACATGGGCCTTTCTTACAGTATTCTCCCTTTACACCAAGTCAGAACCGTAGGATGAATAAAGGGGCATGTAAGCAGACAAAGAAAGCTCTTACAATACTCAGTGATGACATTTCTCTAAAATAGGCTATAGGCTATAAGTGCACCACCAAGTCAGAACAGTAGGCTATGTTCTGAGGGTGAAAGGGACCAAATCATGAGGTGCATGGGCTACTAACAGCTTACTACACAACAAACACTACAGTAGTATTACTTTCTTAGATACAGTATACATATCTCCCTGGCATATTGCATAATGACAGGCAGAAGAGGCTACGCTAATGCAAGGAGGAATGTGACTACACGTCTCAAATGTTCAGAAACACGTGGCTATTGGACTAAAATGATTAAAATTTATGCAGCAGCATACAAGACATTTTTGGACTCCTGTTGTTGTGCTGTACTCATTTGAAAAGGAAGGTGGCCCGGCTTTCCTTATTGTGTGCAAATGTTGTCATCAAAGTCTGGCATTCTCTGGATGTATAGTGCTTTCAAGACAACTGGGAACTCTGAAAAATAAACAAGGTGGAATCATGACGTCAGTGACCTTCAGGTCGGAGCTCTAGAAAAAGGCCAGAGTTCCCGACTTGGAATTCCGAGTTGGATGACCCTTCAAATGTATTTGCCCAGTCAGAGCTCCCAATTGTCTTGAACTCACTGAAGTCTGAGATTTCCCAGTTCTTTGGAACGCTGCAGAAGTCATGCTCGATTGACAGCAGGGCCAATGTATTCAACCTTTTCTGGCCCATGGGGTAAATGTTTATCATTTTCATATTGGAAAAGAGACCCTTTCAGACAGATGTTCTACATTCTTAAACCCAGAATTGGACCACACACCTGAATAGCAGGTAAATCGAAATTTAAAACATTTAAAAAATCCTAATGTAGGCTAAATGCATTGGATACAAAACAAATACTGGCACGTGATAAAGGATAACATGTCCAAAATAATTCTAGAAATGCATGTCAAACAGGAATATACAGTACCAGTCAAAGGTTTTGACTATTTGCTACCTTGTAGAAAAACAGATGCAGTGGCACTGGTGAGTAATGATGGTGCTCTGGGGAGACAGACTAGACTTCATTGATCCATGGCCGTGACACATAATTATTATTATTCATCTTTTTATCCTGATAGCCATCAGTCATCTCCAGGCGGTGAGGGTGAGTGTGTGTGTCATGTTTTGTCTTATATTGTCTTGTCATTTTGCTTTTCCTTCTGTTCGTTTTCCCCCTGTTGGTCTTTTTAGGTTCGTTCCCTTTTTTCTCTCTCCCTCCCTCTCTCTCTTCTCTCTATCGTTCCGTTCCTGCTCCCAGCTGTTCCTATTCCCCTAATCAATCATTTAGTCTTTCCACACATGTTCCCTATCTTTTCCCCTGATTAGAGTCCCTATTTCTCCCCTTGTTTTCCGTTTCTGTCCTGTCGGATCCTTGTATATTGTTCACCGTGCTGTGTCTTTGTATCGCCCTGTCGTGTCGTGTTTCCCTCAGATGCTGCGTGGTGAGCAGGTGTCTGAGTCTGCTACGGTCAAGTGCCTTCCCGAGGCAACCTACCGTTTATGATCGAGTCTCCAGTCTGTTCTCGTCATTACGAGTGGAATTGTTTTTTATGCTTTATTTACCGCTCCGATTTGTCTAGGAGTATTGCATTTTTCCTTTACTGGATTAAAGACTCTGTTTTCGCCAAGTCGCTTTTGGGTCCTCATTCACCTGCATAACAGAAGGATCCGACCAAAGAATGGACCCAGCGACTACAGACGCTCGTAACACTGCCGTCGAGATCCAAGGAGCCATGCTCGGCAGACACGAGCAGGAATTGTCTGCTGCTCGTCATGCCGTGGAGAACCTGGCCGCTCAGGTTTCCGACCTCTCTGGACAGTTCCAGAGTCTTCGTCTCGTGCCACCTGTTACTTCCTGGTCTGCCGAGCCTCCGGAACCTAGGGTTAATAACCCACCTTGTTACTCCGGGCAGCCCACGGAGTGCCGCTCCTTTCTCACCCAGTGTGATATTGTGTTCTCTCTCCAACCCAACACATACTCTAGAGAGAGAGCTCGGGTTGCTTACGTCATATCACTCCTTACTGGCCGGGCTCGAGAGTGGGGCACAGCTATCTGGGAGGCAAGGGCTGATTGTTCTAACAATTAACAGAACTTTAAAGAGGAGATGATTCGGGTTTTTGACCGTTCAGTTTTTGGTAGGGAGGCTTCTAGGGCCCTGGCTTCCCTATGCCAAGGTGATCGATCCATAACGGATTACTCTATTGAGTTTCGCACTCTTGCTGCCTCTAGTGACTGGAACGAGCCGGCGCTGCTCGCTCGTTTTCTGGAGGGACTCCACGCAGTGGTTAAAGATGAGATTCTCTCCCGGGAGGTTCCTTCCAGTGTGGACTCTTTGATTGCTCTCGCCATCCGCATAGAACGACGGGTAGATCTTCGTCACCAAGCTCGTGGAAGAGAGCTCGCGTCAACGGTGTTTCCCTGCTCCGCATCGCAACCATCTCCCTCCTCTGGCTCAGAGACTGAGCCCATGCAGCTGGGAGGTATTCGCATCTCGACTAAGGAGAGGGAACGGAGGATCACCAACCGCCTGTGCCTCTATTGCGGACTTGCTGGACATTTTGTCAATTCATGTCCAGTAAAGCCAGAGCTCATCAGTAAGCGGAGGGCTACTGGTGAGCGCTACTACTCAGGTCTCTCCATCTAGATCCTGTACTACTATGTCGGTCCATCTACGCTGGACCGGTTCGGGTGCTACATGCAGTGCCTTGATAGACTCTGGGGCTGAGGGTTGTTTCATGGACGAAGCATGGGCTCGGAAACATGACATTCCTTTCAGACAGTTAGACAAGCCTACGCCCATGTTCGCCTTAGATGGTAGTCATCTTCCCAGTATCAGATTTGAGACACTACCTTTAACCCTCACAGTATCTGGTAACCACAGTGAGACTATTTCTTTTTTGATTTTTCGTTCACCTTTTACACCTGTTGTTTTGGGTCATCCCTGGCTAGTATGTCATAATCCTTCTATTAATTGGTCTAGTAATTCTATCCTTTCCTGGAACGTTTCTTGTCATGTGAAGTGTTTAATGTCTGCCATCCCTACCGTTTCTTCTGTCCCCACTTCTCAGGAGGAACCTGGCGATTTGACAGGAGTGCCGGAGGAATATCATGATCTGCGCACGGTCTTCAGTCGGTCCCGAGCCAACTCCCTTCCTCCTCACCGGTCGTATGATTGTAGTATTGATCTCCTTCCGGGGACCACTCCTCCTCGGGGTAGACTATACTCTCTGTCGGCTCCCGAACGTAAGGCTCTCGAGGATTATTTGTCTGTGTCTCTTGACGCCGGTACCATAGTGCCTTCTTCCTCTCCGGCCGGGGCGGGGTTTTTTTTTGTTAAGAAAAAGGACGGTACTCTGCGCCCCTGCGTGGATTATCGAGGGCTGAATGACATAACGGTTAAGAATCGTTATCCGCTTCCCCTTATGTCATCAGCCTTCGAGATTCTGCAGGGAGCCAGGTGCTTTACTAAGTTGGACCTTCGTAACGCTTACCATCTCGTGCGCATCAGAGAGGGGGACGAGTGGAAAACGGCGTTTAACACTCCGTTAGGGCATTTTGAGTACCGGGTTCTGCCGTTTGGTCTCGCCAATGCGCCAGCTGTTTTTCAGGCATTAGTTAATGATGTTCTGAGAGACATGCTGAACATCTTTGTTTTTGTCTACCTTGACGATATCCTGATTTTTTCACCGTCACTCGAGATTCATGTTCAGCACGTTCGACGTGTTCTCCAGCGCCTTTTAGAGAATTGTCTCTACGTGAAGGCTGAGAAGTGCTCTTTTCATGTCTCCTCCGTTACTTTTCTCGGTTCCGTTATTTCCACTGAAGGCATTCAGATGGATTCCGCTAAGGTCCAAGCTGTCAGTGAGTGGCCCGTTCCAAGGTCACGTGTCGAGTTGCAGCGCTTTCTAGGTTTCGCTAATTTCTATCGGCGTTTCATTCGTAATTTCGGTCAAGTTGCTGCCCCTCTCACAGCTCTTACTTCTGTCAAGACGTGTTTTAAGTGGTCCGGGTAGCAAGAACACCAAGCCTGATGCCTTATCCCGTCTTTTTAGTTCTTCTGTGGCTTCTACTGATCCCGAGGGGATTCTTCCTTATGGGCGTGTTGTCGGGTTGACAGTCTGGGGAATTGAAAGACAGGTTAAGCAAGCACTCACGCACACTGCGTCGCCGCACGCTTGTCCTAGTAACCTTCTTTTCGTTCCTGTTTCTACTCGTCTGGCTGTTCTTCAGTGGGCTCACTCTGCCAAGTTAGCTGGTCATCCCGGTGTTCGAGGCACTCTTGCTTCTATTCGCCAGCGCTTTTGGTGGCCGACTCAGGAGCGTGACACGCGCCGTTTCGTGGCTGCTTGTTCGGACTGCGCGCAGACTAAGTCAGGTAACTCTCCTCCTGCCGGTCGTCTCAGACCGCTTCCCATTCCTTCTCGACCATGGTCTCACATCGCCCTAGACTTCATTACCGGTCTGCCTTTGTCTGCGGGGAAGACTGTGATTCTTACGGTTGTCGATAGGTTCTCTAAGGCGGCACATTTCATTCCCCTCGCTAAACTTCCTTCCGCTAAGGAGACGGCACAAATCATCATCGAGAATGTGTTCAGAATTCATGGCCTCCCGTTAGACGCCGTTTCAGACAGAGGCCCGCAATTCACGTCACAGTTTTGGAGGGAGTTCTGTCGTTTGATTGGTGCGTCCGTCAGTCTCTCTTCCGGGTTTCATCCCCAGTCTAACGGTCAAGCAGAGAGGGCCAATCAGACGATTGGTCGCATACTACACAGCCTTTCTTTCAGAAACCCTGCGTCTTGGGCAGAACAGCTCCCCTGGGCAGAATACACTCACAATTCGCTTCCTTCGTCTGCTACCGGGTTATCTCCGTTTCAGAGTAGTCTGGGTTACCAGCCTCCTCTGTTCTCATCCCAGCTTGCCGAGTCCAGCGTTCCCTCCGCTCAAGCGTTTGTCCAACGTTGTGAGCGCACCTGGAGGAGGGTGAGGTCTGCACTTTGCCGTTACAGGGCACAGACTGTGAGAGCCACCAATAAACGTAGGATTAAGAGTCCAAGGTATTGTTGCGGCCAGAGAGTGTGGCTTTCCACTCGCAACCTTCCTCTTACGACAGCTTCTCGTAAGTTGACTCTGCGGTTCATTGGTCCGTTCCGTGTCTCCCAGGTCGTCAATCCTGTCGCTGTGCGACTGCTTCTTCCGCGACATCTTCGTCGCGTCCATCCTGTCTTCCATGTCTCCTGTGTCAAGCCCTTTCTTCACACCCCCGTTCGTCTTCCCTCCCCCTCCCGTCCTTGTCGAGAGCGCACCTATTTACAAGGTACGTAGGATCATGGACATGCGTTCTCGGGGACGGGGTCACCAATACTTAGTGGATTGGGAGGGTTACGGTCCTGAGGAGAGGAGTTGGGTTCTGTCTCGGGACGTGCTGGACCGTTCACTGATTGATGATTTCCTCCGTTGCCGCCAGGATTCCTCCTCGAGTGCGCCAGGAGGCGCTCGGTGAGTGGGGGGGTACTGTCATGTTTTGTCTTATATTGTCTTGTCATTTTGCTTTTCCTTCTGTTCGTTTTCCCCCTGTTGGTCTTTTTAGGTTCGTTCCCTTTTTTCTCTCTCCCTCCCTCTCTCTCTTCTCTCTATCGTTCCGTTCCTGCTCCCAGCTGTTCCTATTCCCCTAATCAATCATTTAGTCTTTCCACACATGTTCCCTATCTTTTCCCATGATTAGAGTCCCTATTTCTCCCCTTGTTTTCTGTTTCTGTCCTGTCGGATCCTTGTATATTGTTCACCGTGCTGTGTCTTTGTATCGCCCTGTCGTGTCGTGTTTCCCTCAGATGCTGCGTGGTGAGCAGGTGTCTGAGTCTGCTACGGTCAAGTGCCTTCCCGAGGCAACCTACCGTTTATGATCGAGTCTCCAGTCTGTTCTCGTCATTACGAGTGGAATTGTTTTTTATGCTTTATTTACCGCTCCGATTTGTCTAGGAGTATTGCATTTTTCCTTTACTGGATTAAAGACTCTGTTTTCGCCAAGTCGCTTTTGGGTCCTCATTCACCTGCATAACAGTGTGTCACGTTCTGTTATTTTATCTTTGTTTTAGTATGGTCAGGACGTGAGTTGGGTGGGCAGTCTATGTTTGTTTTTCTATGTTGGGTTTTGAGTATGGTTCTCAATCAGAGGCAGCTGTCAATTGTTGTCCCTGATTGAGAATCATACTTAGGTAGCCTGGGTTTCAGTTTTGGGTTGTGGGTGTATGTCTTCCGTGTCAGTGTTTGTCGCCACACGGGACTGTTGCTTCATTTCACGTTTATTGTTTTGTATTTCGTAGTGTTCAGTTTATGTATTAAAATAAACATTATGGACACTTACCACGCTGGGTTTTGGTCCTCCGATCCTTCTCGCTACTCCTTCTCAGAAGAGGAGGACAAGGTTTGTTACAGTGTGGCACAACGAGCGACGGGAAAGAGGCTCCTTCACCATGGTGATTTAAAGTACCAGGCAAAAGTTTGGACACATCTACACATTCCAGGTTTTTTCTTTATTTTTACAAATATTTTCTACATTGTAGACATCAAAACTATGAAATAACACATATGGAATCATGTAGTACCCAAAGAAATGTTAAACAAACCCAAATATATTTTATAGTCGCCACCCTTTGCCTTGATGACTGCTTTGCACACTCTTGGCATTCTCTTAACTGGTTACAGTGGGTCGAGTTTCTTTCATTTGGTGACCTCATGAAGGACAGGAGACACACATTGCTGTGTCTTTGTATGTATACACTTCTCAATCATGGGGTTTGCATCTGAATGTTGTATGAAATAAATGATTAAGTATAAGAATACTTGTGGAAAGATAATGTGATGTTAGCCTTCTAAATAAGATAATGGTTTTTCATATAAAGTTTTAACTAGTCAGTGACCACACACATGTGAGCACAGACATTACGTCGGCGTCATGGAATGCCTCTGATTGCTACTGTGTGTATATATATATATAATATATTTCAGAAAATAAATAAATAAACTAATATAATAGTAACCAGTGACTGTATTACAGCAGCTACCACAATACACAGTACAGATAGAGAGTTACAATCATCTGGCAGGAGTTGTATAGCAACTGCAAAATAATTTGTGGCCGTTGTTGACAGACTGATAGTACACACATCTCACACATCTCACACAGAGTTTAGTATATCCTACCGGGATGTGGGAAGATACAATCCAAAAAACGGGAGCAGCGGAGCAGTCAGCTTTCCCTGTACGGCTAAGCTAACTATACGGCTAAGCTAACTATACGGCTAAGCTAACTATACGGCTAAGCTAACTTTGCGAGAAGAAATAAGAGACACTGCATGGTCTGACATACAGTTTTACATGAAACACGGGTCAGCTCCTCCCATGCTGTCAAGTCACCGGCGTGACTCTGTTGTTATTATTACTCAACTTGTGCGGAGCGTGAGGGATATAATCCATACTTTCAACGACTTTCAGCTAAATTCACCTGCACAGCTGATCTCAATTAATTAACCATAATTATTTTTTATTTTTTTGGGGGGGGTACTTTTATCCTTTTTTCTTCCCAATTGGAAGTTACAGTCTTGTCCCATCACTGCAACTCCCGTACGGGTTTGGGAGAGGCGAAGGTCGAGAGCCATGCACCTCCGAAACACGATCCTGCCAAACTGCACTGCTTCTAGACACCTGGCTCGCTTAACCCAGAAGCCAGCCGCACCAATGTGTTGGAGGAAACGCCATACAACTGGCAACCGAAATCAGCATGCAGGTGCCCGGGCCCACCACAAGGAGTGCTAGAGCATGATGGGACAAGGACATCCAGGCCGGACAATACTTCCCCTAAGCTGGACGACGCTGGGCCAATTGTGCGCTGCCTCATGGTTCTCCCATTCCAGGGATCGAACCCGGGACTGTAGTGACGCCTCAAGCACTGCAACACAGTTTCTCAGAGGCCCAATTGTAACCATTATTAATCACCTCAATACCGCTCGGTAAAAAATGATGCCGGTGTCCCGCTTGCAAACAAAGTCTTTCAATACACTGTATGTTCGCCCTCTAGTTGGTATTGTCATCGCAATAATTTAGTCAACAAACAGACTAAGGGCAATTGATCTATTTGACAATCATTCCGTACAATAGATATAAAATATTTACTGATTTACCATGGCAATCTACTGTGGCAATTTACCAAATCAAGGCTAGTGATCGCTGTTCTGAAGCCCAGAAAGATTATGTACAACAAAAGTTAAGATCAGTGCAAAAAATAATAATAATAAATAAATAAAAGTACGCTCTACATTCCAGTTCCATTCTTCCATGGTCCTTCTGGAGGCAGGTAGGCAGCAGGCAGCTGCCTTCGGATTGGTTAAATAACGAGTGTGTCAAAACCTGTCATGCTCGGAGCCAAAGCATGCTGCTAAAACCACTACGCTACAGCAGATCACAATGTTCTAGCAAGCCATTAGAAAAGTTGATGCTATGAGGTTGGTTGGTTTGCCTTCCCCAAACCATAGCCCCCTAGGTACGGTACTGCAGTCCATGGTATAGCCTAACAACACCGCTTCCATCTGCCCCTGGCGGCCATTCTAAATATTCAATATTTATTCAAATCCTCCTGCTGCAGGATTATTTTCCTCCTGCGGCAAAATGGGTCATGTTACCTGGCAAAATTATATCACGATTATTTGCATCAATCCAGTGGATATTTGACTGCAAACTCCTTCACATGTGCTACAGAATCACCACTAACTAAACAACAGTTCTAGGTGCCGGTGCACTTGAATGAAAGGGTAACTACCCTCAAAATAAAAAAATTCTTCCAAGACCTCAAAAGTTGTCTCCTGGTGTGGTTTATTAAGCATTGTTATGGACTTAGAACATCCTATTTGGTTGTCTATTTAAAAGTGTGACTTCGAGAGCAAAAACCAGTGAATTTCTGACTGTTGGCAGCCTCATTTATCTGTTTCAATAGTAAGCCTACTATTAGCCCACTTGCACAGTACAGTTTGGGTTGGCTTGACTGTGAAAACCAATATGGGATTTATCATTTTAGGTCATTCAGAGTGTCAATGTTTCTCATAGAGGTTTTCACACATGGTAACTTTCCTTCACTGGGCGGGCCGTTTGGGTAATTTTTGGCTAAATTAGAGTGTACCCACTTCTCCAAGCACCATAACACCACTGAGTATGTGTATTGTTATGAATCGTTCATGTGTTTGTTAGTCACACTGGGAAGACCTTTGGCTTTAGCCAGCCATTCTCTATGACTCATCACAGGTCTACACAGTACATCCACCCCACTGTCTCCTCAGACCTAAACGCCATGGTACACTGAAAACAGAGACACATCGGCAGAAATATGACACACACAGGAATCATGGTGAGAAGGGAGGGGAGGAGAAGATCTATTCTGGTGCATTAAATCCTCATAGTTTCAGGCATCAATTAGTCTGGAAATAGCCTTTGTCGAGAAAATGATAGCAGGCGTGAAAGAGTGAAAGAGCGGAGAGGCATTTTGTGCGTGTGTGTGTGTGTTTGTGTCTTTTATTCTGCTCTGTTTATAGAGAGAAGGTGGGGCTAGGTAACAGGTGGTGTGAAGAATGTAAGGTTATTATTAAGTGATAATGCCAGAGAAGCAGATGTTTGGAGGATACAGTATAGTGGTACGGGTGTTGTTAGGCCCGAGACGAAGTCGACAAACCATGCCAATATATCCTCCAAACACCGGCTTCTGAGGGCAATATCACTTTTATACAACGGGTTCCCAACATATTCAAATACTGACTGACATATTTGAATTAAAAACATTATTTCGATCAATTTATTCATACTATTTCATCCTTCAACAAGATATAGTCCCCACACAAATCTAGGGTTGCTACCCAAGCTGGCTGGTCGTTCATTCTATTGGTTCGGTTGCCAGAGACGCGACCCAGTTGTTCAGTCTTTTTGTTCTGTATCTATGGACGTGACTCAGTCGTTAGTTCTAAATGTTCCATTGGCTGGCAACGTTCTTAGCCCTTGTTGCTATCTAGCTATCTAGTCAAACAGTGCAGGCAGAATAACAACAATAGCTGCATTTGTTTAAGCTGTTTTCTAGTGACATTTATTTGGATACCTCTATAACAATGAGCTAATGAGGCACATTTCGCCTGGCATAGAAAATGTGCTTTCTCGTTAGGACATGTTGTTCAGAGGAGCTAGCCAACAACACAGCCAACACAATAACTTCAAACTGAAGTTGGAAAGACTGCAAACTAACTGCACTTCCTTTGACCTTTTTTCAATTGACATTTCTTTGTATATCCATAAAAATGATGCCAGCTGATTTATGATTTCGACTGGCTGAGAAATGCTGCCTGCCTCTCTGTCCCGACTCCCAACCACTCCACGTTCATTACTATGGAACAGTTGGAGATCGAATTTGAATATTGGAACAATGTTGAAAATGTTGACGAGACAGACAGTAAGGTTTATACAAATCTCCGCTGTTGAAAACTAAATGTTAGTCTAAAGAAATGTGAGATAATGTCTAGATGCTTTTTATAGTGGAGATCAAGTTTATAACTTCCCTGCCTGGGCTGATGAGACAGTCAGATGGAACAGAGTATTTAACCATTTTAACGTCATAGTTTTAGCCGCTGGTAACTTGTGGAATAGACACCGTCTGGAATGCACTTTTAACCAATCAACATTCAGGATTAGACACACCTGTTGTATAATATGTGACATGATCTGGAACCCAAGAGTTCTGATTCTAAATGAAGCCTTGTTCACATTGCAGGCCTTAATGCTCAAATCAGTTTTTTTCCCAAATCCGTTTTGGAATATTGACTGTCCAAACAGCAAGTTAAAAGTAACCAAATCGGATGTGTGTGTGTTCAGAGCGCAGTCATTTGCTGACATGGCCAAGCTAATTGTCATACTGACAACGGTTGCGTGGTTAGGCTGATTGGTGGTGGTGCTAGTGTTTCCTATCACTCAAAAAGTTATGCAGCAAGCTAAGGTGACAACAATGCCTGCCATGGACGTACACCAGTTGCATTGAATGTTCAAAATCACAGTGTAAGAACACTTTATGTCACGTGTGCTCCCTTTCTGGCCTCAAGGTCACCAGGCTGCTCATATGGTGCACACCTGTCACCATCGTTACGCGCACCTGCGCGTCATCAGACTCACCTGGACTCCATCACCTCCTTGATTACCTGCCCTATATATGTCACTCCCATTAGTTCCTTCCCCAGGTGTCATTGTTTCTGTGTCATGTGTGTTGTTCATGTTTCTTATTTTGTTGTGTTTATTTGATTAAAACACTCACTCCCTGAACTTGCTTCCTGACTCTCAGTGCACATCATTACACTCCTGAAGCCTTAAAGAATATGATGATCCAACTTTCAAAACAAGTCATTTTTGGTTAGCCACAGCAGTCAACTATCTAGCTAGGTAGCTGTTAAAAGTTATTTCTAGCACATTCACTAATTTGCTTGTAAAGAGTTAACAAGCTAGTTAGCTACCACATGTTCTTGACAAAACTTTAAACAGAGTAGCTAGCAAGCAACAAGATATGTCAAATAACAGTCAAAAACCACTTAGGGAAATAAATCAGATTTGACCATTCAGACAAGTCTCATGGCCAGGAATCAGATTTGTATGTGGCTTGAAATATCTGATTCCATGTACTTTTTGGCTGTTCAGAAAAAATAACTGTTTTGAACATTTTTTTTATTTGAGTTCATTCAAACTGGCAATTTTAAACAGGCTTAAATGACTGCATCTCCTGATCTGACTCTCTGATGATCCCTTTTAGAAATAGCCTTCTCTACTACCGTTTTGTCTCATTTGATATGTTAAGTCTATGAAAAGGATGTTAATCCCTCATTATGTATATATTCTGAATTCCTTCATGGAATATTGTTTCAATTCAACCTTGGTCTGATTGTTCTTTAAGTTTAAAGATCTGGATTACCCTTGGAAGGTGTGCATGTCCATACATGCCCTTTTCTACCCTAATAATCTTTGGGATGATGAACTGTTTTGGGAGTGGGTCTCTCTCTCTCTCTCTCATGCCTGAGAATAAGCCCTCTGCTCTCTCAGAGATTAGAACCTAATCAAGAGGTATTACAGCAGACTAGAGCAGCCTGCCTCTCAGCTCGCCTTGCCAGATTTAGGGACGTTCCTTCCAAATTCGGTTTCAAATGTTTCTCTTTCTCAGAACAGGTATAATGAGAGAGCCTTTTTGTGGACATGTCAACTGTGATTTAGATACCTCACATATTCTCCTTCTCAACTCGGATTAAACTTTTATTCATCATTAGGCTCATATTATGGGGGTAGAGAGAGCAAGAAAGAGAGAAGAAAAAATAAAAATGAGAAAAATAGGGAAAGTTTAGTAGGAGTTCAAAGGCAGGAGGAAATATGAACCAGCTGTACCGGCCCCACTTTTCTGGTCGTAAAAAATATTTTTGTATATTTTTATTTCTAATAACTGGGCTCCATGCCTTGACATTTTTCAGGCACGGTCTTCAGACCGACTGGCAAACAAACAATTACTAAACATACAACCTAGACCACTGAAAACATCTATATGGCATTGAAATACATCTGTTTGTTTGGGTCATATAAAGTTTACAGTTGTGCGACTGTAAAAATCTACAAACACTTTACTCATGTACAGTACCAGTCAAAAGATACATTGTAGAATAATAGTGAAGACATCTAAAACTATGGAATAACACGTATGGAATGATTTAGTAACCTAGAAAGTGTTAAATAAATCATAATATATTTTATATTTGAGATTCTTCAAAGTAGCCACCCTTTTCCATGATGACAGCATTGCACATTCTTGGCATTCTCTCAACCAGCTTCATGAGGTAGTCACCTGGAATGCATTTCAATTAACAGGTAGCCCTGTTAAAAGTTAATTTATGGAATTTATTTCCTTCTTAATTGAGCATATCAGTTGTGTTGTGACAAGGTAGGGGTTGGTATACAGAAGATGGTCCTATTTCGTAAAAGACCAAGTCCATATTATGGCAAGTACAGCTCAAATAAGCAAAGAGAAACGACAGTCCATCATTAATTTAAGACGTGAAGGTCAGTCAATACGGAAAACGGCAAGAATTTTGAAAGTTTCTTCAGTTGCAAAAACCATCCAGCGCTATGATGAAACTGGCTCTCATGAGGACCGCCACAGGAATGGAAGACCCAGAGTTACCTCTGCTGCAGAGAATAAGTTCATTCGAGTTACCAGCCTCAGAAATTGCAGCCCAAATAAATGCTTCACAGAGTTCAAGTAACAGACATATCTCAACATCAACTGTTCAGAGGAGACTGTGTGAATCAGGACTTCATGGTCGAATTGCTGCAAAGAAACCATTACTAAAGGACACCAATAAGAAGAAGACTTGCTTGGGCCAAAAAAACACAAGCAATGGACATTAGACTGGTGGAAATCAGTCCTTTGATCTGATGAGTCGAAATTTGAGATTTTTGTTTCCAATGGCCGTGTCTTTGTGAGACGCGGAGTAAGTGAACGGATGATCTCCGCATGTGTGGTTCCCACCATAAAGCATGGAGGAGGAGGTGTGATGGTGTCGGAGTGCTTTGCTGGTGACACTGTCTGTGATTTATTTAGAATTCAAGGCACACTTAACCAGCATGGCTACCACAACATTCTGCAGTGATACGCCATCCCATCTGGTTTGCACTTAGTGGTACTATCGTTTGTTTTTCAAATGGACAATGACCCAACACACTTCCAGGCTGTGTAAGGGCTATTTTACCAAGAAGGAAAGTGATGGAGTGCTGCATCAAATGACCTGATATCCACAATCACCTGACCTCAACCCAATTGAGATGATTTGGGATAAGTTGGATGGCAAAGTGAAGGAAAAGCAGCCAACAAGTGCTCAGCATATGTGGGAACTCTTTCAAGACTGTTGGAAAAGCATTCCAGGTGAAGCTGGTTGAGAGAATGCCAAGAGAATGCAAAGCTGCCATCAAGGCAAAGGGTGGCTACTTTGAAGAATCTCAAATATAAAATATATTTTGATTTATTTAACACTTTTTAGGTTACTACATTATTTCATATGTGTTATTTCCTAGTTGTGATGGCTTCACTATTATTCTACAATGTAGAAAATTGTTTTAAAAAACCCTTCAATGAGTAGGTGTGTCCACACTTGACTGGTACTGTATGTTGAGAGCAGCGGGTGGAAAACAAATACGTTAATTTATAGAACAGAAGGGGAAGAGACTTGCAGATCCTACAAACAGGTGAGATTTCATGTGTCAAGTTCACTTTTGAATAAACCTGTTCCTTTTTCCCCCCACCATCGGTACCACCTGTTTCCATGGCAACCTGGCTGCCGTCAGCCAGCTGTCCTAATGGAGATAGCATGGCAAGTTGGAAAAGAGTTCTATAAATTCCCAGTATGATCCTATAGATTACCAGCCGTGGTGTCCCGTGTACAGCATCTGAAAGTGATTGCCACTATGTACCGGATCTCATTAAAGATAGCCAACACACATGGCTCAATGTCTGTGTGTGGTGTCAATGTGTGGTGGTTTAGTGCTTCATCAGTAGAGAATCATCAGCTCCGTTGTAGAGAGGTGTGTGTGTGTGTGTGTGTGTGTGTGTGTGTGTGTGTGTGTGTGTGTGTGTGTGTGTGTGTGTGTGTGTGTGTGTGTGTGTGTGTGTGTGTGTGTGTGTGTGTGTGTGTGTGTGTGTGTGTGTGTGTGTGTGTGTGTGTGTGTGTGTGTGTGTGTGTGTGTGTTTGTGTGTGCGGAGAGTCAGTTCAGGTGGTCAGTCCAGTTCAAGTGTTCAGTAGTCTGGATGGCTTGTAGAAAGAAACTGTCTCTGAGCCTCTTGGTATAAGACCTCATGCTCCGATACCGTCAGCCAGATGGTAAGGGGCAGAACAGCTAATGGCTGGGGTGTGTGGGGTCCTTGATGATGCTGCGTGCCTTCCTCAGGCACCATTAGATGTCCTGGATGGGAGTACGGTGCCAGTGATGTACTGAGCGGTCTTAACCACCCACTGGAGGGCCTTATAGTTGTGGATGGAGAAATTCCTGTACCATGCCATGATGTAACTGGTATGGACACTCTCGATGGCGTAGTTGTACTATTTGTAGAGGACCCAGGGTGGAATCCTGAATTTCTTCAGCCACTTTAGGAAGTAGAGATGCTGTTGCCCCCACTTGACAACAGTGGTGGTGTTTTTAGTCCATGTCACTTCGTCTGATGTGGATGCTGAGGAACTTAAAACTGCTGATGTTTTCTACTTCAGTCCCATTGATGTGGATCGGGAAATGTTCCCTCTGCTACCTGAAGTCAACAATCAACTCCTTTGTTTTGCTGATGTTGAGGGAGAGGTTGACCAATGCCAGTTCAGTTATCTCCTCCCTAAAGGCTGACTCAGCGTCATTGGTTATCAGGCCTATAGCCTCATCGAGAACCAGGCTAAAGGGGAAGCCTGGGGAAGTCCATGGCACAAAATCAGCTAAAAAAGGGGTAGGAACCAGGTGTAAATCAGTGAAGCCTCGCAACATGTCAAACCAATCAAATGCCTTGCTTGGGCAGAGCATCAAAGGTCCACACTAGATTAGTATCATATGTGCAACAGTAAGTGAGGATAGCCATGAAATAGCAGATTAAAACCCCATCAGATATGTTGGTGTATGCCGTGTTTGTGGTGAACCGTATGACTGTAACAGGAACAAAAAACCTTTTGCAAAGTAAATTGTCTTTATTGCGACCAGACTACACACTGGCTTTAGAAGAGATAATGGGACCTGTCACGGTGAGTGATGAGTTTTCAAAGGCAGTATGTGTCTCCGGTTGCAATCTTCTACTCATATATAAAAGAAGTGCCAACGATGTGGAAAGAATGGACTGTTTTGTGAGCAAATTCTAGAGAAAAGATGTGCCGCGGCTGTCTCGACCCCAAGAAGTACCAGGAAAGTTTGGCGAGACAAGGCCTTTTCAGGGACCCAGCCCCAGATATAGGAATTCAACCGCTTCAAGCATTGTTTTTTGGTGCGTCATTGACTGTGACAACACCAAAAATGATCACCACATGCAGTAGTTAACCTCTTCAACCTATGGGGGCGCTATGTCATTATTGGATAAAAAGACGTGCCCGTTTTAAGCGCAATATTTTGTCACGAAAAGATTCTCGACTATGCATGGAATTGACAGCCTTGGAAAGACAAAACTCTGACGTTTCCAAAACTGCAAAGATATTATCTGTGAGTGCCCCAGAACTAATGCTACAGGCGAAACCAAGATGAAGTTTCATACTGGAAATGCCGCAGATTCTGAAGGCGCTGTGTTCCAATGTCTCCTTATATGGCTGTCAATGCGCCAGGAATGAGCCTGCCCTTTGTGTCGTTTCTCCAAGGTGTCTGCAGCATTGTGACGTGTTTGTAGGCATATCATTGGAAGATTGACCATAAGAGACTACATTTACCTGGTGTCCCGCCCGGTGTCCTGTGTCGAAATTATTGCGTAATCTGTAGGTCCATGCGCGTTCCATTTCTTCAGAAGAGAAAGTCAACTGCCACGAAGGATTTTATCGTCGATAGATATGTGAAAAAGACCTTGAGGATTGATTCGAAACATCGGTTTGCCATGTTTCTGTCGATATTATGGAGTTAATTTGGAAAAAAGTTCGCGTTTTAATGACTTAATATATATATATATATATATATATATATATATATATATATATATATATATATATATATATATTGTTTTTTACCCAAACGTGATGAACAAAACGGAGCGATTAGTCGACACATCATATTTTTTGTAAAAATGGAACATTTGCTATCTAACTGAGTCTCCTCATTGAAAACATCTGAAGTTCTTCAAAGGTAAATGATTTTATTTGAATCCTTTTCTGGTTTTTGTGAAAATGTTGCATGCTGAAAGACAGGCATAATCCTATGCTAGGCTATCAATACTGTTACACAAATGCTTGTTTAGCTATGGTTCAAAAGCATATTTTGAAAATCTGAGATGACAGTGTTGTTAACAAAAGGCTAAGCTTGAGAGCAACTACATTAATTTCATTTCATTTGCGATTTTCATGAATAGGTAAAGTTGTGTTATGCTAATGAGCTTGCTGTAGTCTGTAGTCACGATACCGGATCCGGGATGGCTCGACGCAAGAAGTTAAAGTGCTCTACCTTCGAACATAGCTATCTACAGCTAACTTTTGTCAATACCATAGGCCATGCAGCTACAGGTAAACTTTTTCTTGATTATTTGGTTGTTTATTATCCCAGTACTAATCATTACACTCTTCATAGACTTCAGTCGATCATAGTGACAATTGTAGCCTAAATAATTTATACATACATGTAGTTTGTTGTTTTTCCTTGACAATGAAGTAACTGATAAAGCCCATTTTATGTGGCACATACTAAGTTTATATTTGCAAATGTGTTGCCTAATGCCGACGACAGCCTCAGACATTACAACATTATTTTCCTTTCATTTAAGGTCTCCGTTACAACTACTTCTTGTACAAAGTCCTGGATAATTAGAGGTCCTTTGGAAATAATTGGTATGTCTTCAAGGTAATCAGCCCAGGGCAATACCAATGTATTTGATGCATGTTCCAGGTTTGTCACAAGTTGTTATCAAGAAAGCACTGAATATTGTGACTAAGGAGTGTAGAGAGTAAAAAGGGGACCTGAATACTGTGACACAAGTC
Organism: Oncorhynchus gorbuscha; assembly: GCF_021184085.1. Classification (NCBI taxonomy): domain Eukaryota; kingdom Metazoa; phylum Chordata; class Actinopteri; order Salmoniformes; family Salmonidae; genus Oncorhynchus; species Oncorhynchus gorbuscha. The sequence continues at coordinate 45,289,300 of NC_060173.1, read as the reverse complement.
CCTCAGCACTGAACGAGTTGATGATATCATGACACAAGGCTAGACCCAGATGCAGACACAGGAGGCAGATGGTTCCAGTCTTACAATGTGTATTAATCCAAAAGGAGGAGGCAAGAGAATGGTCGTGGACAGGCAAAAGGTCAAAACCAGATCAGAGTCCAGGAGATATAGAGTGGCAGACAGGCTCAGGGTCAAGGCAGGCTAAAAGGTCAGGTAGGTGGGTACAAAGTCTAGAAACAGACACGGGTCAAAACCAGGAGGACAAGAAAAAGGAGAATAGCAATAACGCTTGTTGACTTGGAAACATACAAGAAGAACTGGCACAGAGAGACAGGAAACACAGGGGTAAATACACTGGGGAAAATAAGTGACACCTGGAGAGGGTGGAGACAATCACAGGGAACAGGTGAAACAGAAAGTTTTGGATGAGTGGAAAAAGTCAGCCCCAAGATTTCTGGAATTTGTACAATGTTGTGAGCACACTCTCCATGGCTGTAGCTACAGGAACAAGGTAGATGCCTTTAGACTGCGCAAAGAATTGCAATGGCCATTGTAGGTGTCACCCTTTTCAGGGCACATTTGAAAACGTATGTGTGCACCAATGTTTCGTAATGCCAAAAAGAGATGCTTTGACCGACTATCCAGACTTGGTGTGTCCAGGAAGAGTACAATGATAAAATGTAAACAGACTGGCGAGTCATATGGAGAGTCCAGGTCCAGACTGCAAGGTGGGTAACTTGTCCTGACAACACAATGCAATACAACAATGATTGAATGGTATGTTTAAAGCTATTGAAATGTGTTGATACAACCACCATAACAACAAGCTACAGTGTGGCTTTGTATGTTTGCTGTGTTTTTTTAATACATTTTGTAATGATTTTTATTAGGATTTTTGACAGTTACTGTCATGTTTTGTCTTAGATTGTCTTGTCATTTTGCTTTTCCCTCTGTTCGTTTTCCCCCTGCTGGTCTTTTTAGGTTCGTTCCCCTTTTTCTCTCTCCCTTCCTCTCTCTCTTCTCTCTATCGTTCCGTTCCTGCTCCCAGCTGTTCCTATTCCCCTAATCAATCATTTAGTCTTCCCACACCTGTTCCCTATCTTTTTCCCTGATTAGAGTCCCTATTTCTCCCCTTGTTTTCCGTTTCTGCCCTGTCGGATCCTTGTCTATTGTTCACCGTGCTGTGTCTGTGTATCGCCCTGTCGTGTCGTGTTTCCCTCAGATGCTGCGTGGTGAGCAGGTGTCTGAGTCTGCTACGTTCAAGTGCCTTCCCGAGGCAACCTGCAGTTCATGATCGAGTCTCCAGTCTGTTCTCGTCATTACGAGTGGAATTATGCTTTATGATTGTAGATTTACTTTACTGGATTAAAGACTCTGTTTTCGCCAAGTCGCTTTTGGGTCCTCATTCACCTGCATAACAGAAGGATCCGACCAAAGAATGGACCCAGCGACTACAGACGCTCGTAACACTGCCGTCGAGATCCAAGGAGCCATGCTCGGCAGACACGAGCAGGAATTGTCTGCTGCTCGCCATGCCGTGGAGAACCTGGCCGCTCAGGTTTCCGACCTCTCTGGACAGTTCCAGAGTCTTCGTCTCGTGCCACCTGTTACTTCCTGGCCTGCCGAGCCTCCGGAACCTAGGGTTAATAACCCACCTTGCTACTCCGGGCAGCCCACGGAGTGCCGCTCCTTTCTCACCCAGTGTGATATTGTGTTCTCTCTCCAACCCAACACATACTCTAGAGAGAGAGCTCGGGTTGCTTACGTCATTTCACTCCTTACTGGCCGGGCTCGAGAGTGGGGCACAGCTATCTGGGAGGCAAGGGCTGATTGTTCAAACAATTACCAGAACTTTAAAGAGGAGATGATTCGGGTTTTTGACCGTTCAGTTTTTGGTAGGGAGGCTTCTAGGGCCCTGGCTTCCCTATGCCAAGGTGATCGATCCATAACGGATTACTCTATAGAGTTTCGCACTCTTGCTGCCTCTAGTGACTGGAACGAGCCGGCGCTGCTCGCTCGTTTTCTGGAGGGACTCCACGCAGTGGTCAAAGATGAGATTCTCTCTCGGGAGGTTCCTTCCAGTGTGGACTCTTTGATTGCTCTCGCCATCCGCATAGAACGACGGGTAGATCTTCGTCACCAAGCTCGTGGAAGAGAGCTCGCGTCAACGGTGTTTCCCTGCTCCGCATCGCAACCATCTCCCTCCTCTGGCTCAGAGACTGAGCCCATGCAGCTGGGAGGTATTCGCATCTCGACTAAGGAGAGGGAACGGAGGATCACCAACCGCCTGTGCCTCTATTGCGGATTTGATGGACATTTTGTCAATTCATGTCCAGTAAAGGCCAGAGCTCATCAGTAAGCGGAGGGCTACTGGTGAGCGCTACTACTCAGGTCTCTTCATCTAGATCCTGTACTACTATGTCGGTCCATCTACGCTGGACCGGTTCGGGTGCTACATGCAGTGCCTTGATTGACTCTGGGGCTGAGGGTTGTTTCATGGACGAAGCATGGGCTCGGAAACATGACATTCCTTTCAGACAGTTAGACAAGCCTACGCCCATGTTCGCCTTAGATGGTAGTCATCTTCCCAGTATCAGATTTGAGACACTACCTTTAACCCTCACAGTATCTGGTAACCACAGTGAGACTATTTCTTTTTTGATTTTTCGTTCACCTTTTACACCTGTTGTTTTGGGTCATCCCTGGCTAGTATGTCATAATCCTTCTATTAATTGGTCTAGTAATTCTATCCTATCCTGGAACGTTTCTTGTCATGTGAAGTGTTTAATGTCTGCCATCCCTCCCATTTCTTCTGTCCCCACTTCTCAGGAGGAACCTGGCGATTTGACAGGAGTGCCGGAGGAATATCATGATCTGCGCACGGTCTTCAGTCGGTCAAGAGCCAACTCCCTTCCTCCTCACCGGTCGTATGATTGTAGTATTGATCTCCTTCCGGGGACCACTCCTCCTCGGGGTAGACTATACTCTCTGTCGGCTCCCGAACGTAAGGCTCTCGAGGATTATTTATCTGTGTCTCTTGACGCCGGTACCATAGTGCCTTCTTCCTCTCCGGCCGGGGCGGGGTTCTTTTTGTTAAGAAAAGGACGGTACTCTGCGCCCCTGCGTGGATTATCGAGGGCTGAATGACATAACGGTTAAGAATCGTTATCCGCTTCCCCTTATGTCATCAGCCTTCGAGATTCTGCAGGGAGCCAGGTGCTTTACTAAGTTGGACCTTCGTAACGCTTACCATCTCGTGCGCATCAGAGAGGGGGACGAGTGGAAAACGGCGTTTAACACTCCGTTAGGGCATTTTGAGTACCGGGTTCTGCCGTTTGGTCTCGCCAATGCGCCAGCTGTTTTTCAGGCATTAGTTAATGATGTTCTGAGAGACATGCTGAACATCTTTGTTTTTGTCTATCTTGACGATATCCTGATTTTTTCACCGTCACTCGAGATTCATGTTCAGCACGTTCGACGTGTTCTACAGCGCCTTTTAGAGAATTGTCTCTACGTGAAGGCTGAGAAGTGCTCTTTTCATGTCTCCTCCGTTACTTTTCTCGGTTCCGTTATTTCCGCTGAAGGCATTCAGATGGATTCCGCTAAGGTCCAAGCTGTCAGTGATTGGCCCGTTCCAAGGTCACGTGTCGAGTTGCAGCGCTTTCTAGGTTTCGCTAATTTCTATCGGCGTTTCATTCGTAATTTCGGTCAAGTTGCTGCCCCTCTCACAGCTCTTACTTCTGTCAAGACGTGTTTTAAGTGGTCCGGTTCCACCCAGGGAGCTTTTGATCTTCTAAAAGAACGTTTTACGTCCGCTCCTATCCTCGTTACTCCTGACGTCACTAGACAATTCATTGTCGAGGTTGACGCTTCAGAGGTAGGCGTGGGAGCCATTCTATCCCAGCGCTTCCAGTCTGACGATAAGGTTCATCCTTGCGCTTATTTTTCTCATCGCCTGTCGCCATCTGAACGCAACTATGATGTGGGTAACCGCGAACTGCTCGCCATCCGCTTAGCCCTAGGCGAATGGCGACAGTGGTTGGAGGGGGCGACCGTTCCTTTTGTCGTTTGGACAGACCATAAGAACCTTGAGTACATCCGTTCTGCCAAACGACTTAATGCCCATCAAGCTCGTTGGGCGTTGTTTTTCGCTCGTTTCGAGTTTGTGATTTCTTACCGTCCGGGTAGCAAAAACACCAAGCCTGATGCCTTATCCCGTCTGTTTAGTTCTTCTGTGGCTTCTACTGATCCCGAGGGGATTCTTCCTTATGGGCGTGTTGTCGGGTTGACAGTCTGGGGAATTGAAAGACAGGTTAAGCAAGCACTCACGCACACTGCGTCGCCGCGCGCTTGTCCTAGTAACCTCCTTTTCGTTCCTGTTTCCACTCGTCTGGCTGTTCTTCAGTGGGCTCACTCTGCCAAGTTAGCTGGTCATCCCGGTGTTCGAGGCACTCTTGCGTCTATTCGCCAGCGCTTTTGGTGGCCGACTCAGGAGCGTGACACGTGCCGTTTCGTGGCTGCTTGTTCGGACTGCGCGCAGACTAAGTCAGGTAACTCTCCTCCTGCCGGTCGTCTCAGACCGCTCCCCATTCCTTCTCGACCATGGTCTCACATCGCCCTAGACTTCATTACCGGTCTGCCTTTGTCTGCGGGGAAGACTGTGATTCTTACGGTTGTCGATAGGTTCTCTAAGGCGGCACATTTCATTCCCCTCGCTAAACTTCCTTCCGCTAAGGAGACGGCACAAATCATCATCGAGAATGTGTTCAGAATTCATGGCCTCCCGTTAGACGCCGTTTCAGACAGAGGCCCGCAATTCACGTCACAGTTTTGGAGGGAGTTCTGTCGTTTGATTGGTGCGTCCGTCAGTCTCTCTTCCGGGTTTCATCCCCAGTCTAACGGTCAAGCAGAGAGGGCCAATCAGACGATTGGTCGCATACTACGCAGCCTTTCTTTCAGAAACCCTGCGTCTTGGGCAGAACAGCTCCCCTGGGCAGAATACGCTCACAACTCGCTTCCTTCGTCTGCTACCGGGTTATCTCCGTTTCAGAGTAGTCTGGGTTACCAGCCTCCTCTGTTCTCATCCCAGCTTGCCGAGTCCAGCGTTCCCTCCGCTCAAGCGTTTGTCCAACGTTGTGAGCGCACCTGGAGGAGGGTGAGGTCTGCACTTTGCCGTTACAGGGCACAGACTGTGAGAGCCGCCAATAAACGTAGGATTAAGAGTCCAAGGTATTGTTGCGGCCAGAGAGTGTGGCTTTCCACTCGCAACCTTCCTCTTACGACAGCTTCTCGTAAGTTGACTCCGCGGTTCATTGGTCCGTTCCGTGTCTCCCAGGTCGTCAATCCTGTCGCTGTGCGACTGCTTCTTCCGCGACATCTTCGTCGCGTCCATCCTGTCTTCCATGTCTCCTGTGTCAAGCCCTTTCTTCGCACCCCCGTTCGTCTTCCCTCCCCCCTCCCGTCCTTGTCGAGAGCGCACCTATTTACAAGGTACGTAGGATCATGGACATGCGTTCTCGGGGACGGGGTCACCAATACTTAGTGGATTGGGAGGGTTACGGTCCTGAGGAGAGGAGTTGGGTTCCGTCTCGGGACGTGCTGGACCGTTCACTTATTGATGATTTCCTCCGTTGCCGCCAGGATTCCTCCTCGAGTGCGCCAGGAGGCGCTCGGTGAGTGGGGGGGTACTGTCATGTTTTGTCTTAGATTGTCTTGTCATTTTGCTTTTCCCTCTGTTCGTTTTCCCCCTGCTGGTCTTTTTAGGTTCGTTCCCCTTTTTCTCTCTCCCTTCCTCTCTCTCTTCTCTCTATCGTTCCGTTCCTGCTCCCAGCTGTTCCTATTCCCCTAATCAATCATTTAGTCTTCCCACACCTGTTCCCTATCTTTTTCCCTGATTAGAGTCCCTATTTCTCCCCTTGTTTTCCGTTTCTGCCCTGTCGGATCCTTGTCTATTGTTCACCGTGCTGTGTCTGTGTATCGCCCTGTCGTGTCGTGTTTCCCTCAGATGCTGCGTGGTGAGCAGGTGTCTGAGTCTGCTACGTTCAAGTGCCTTCCCGAGGCAACCTGCAGTTCATGATCGAGTCTCCAGTCTGTTCTCGTCATTACGAGTGGAATTATGCTTTATGATTGTAGATTTACTTTACTGGATTAAAGACTCTGTTTTCGCCAAGTCGCTTTTGGGTCCTCATTCACCTGCATAACAGTTACTAAGAGAGTAGGAAACGAGTGACAGGGACATAGTGTTGCCGGAGCGTGGCGCTCCCTCACTTTTTTTCAATTTGAGAATACATGGAGCTGGTAACTTTTTCTGGAAAATTAATTTGGATAACTTCTAAATAAGTTATATTTAATTACCACAAAATTCCATGAAAAGCGATAGAATGACAAACCATTGAAAATAAATATGTATAGCAGCTTAGAGGTAGGTAAACGGTATGTGGTTTCTTCCCTGTCTTCTCTCTGGTGGTGACGAGAATCACTCGAGCATCACTAATTTACTATAAAGGTAGATTTGTTCCCTATTTCAGTCAGGCATTCCAACCTGTCTCGTTAGCAGCATAGAGGAAGAGGCAAAGCGAGAGGTTTCACTTGCCTAAATCTGTCCAAAATAAGCCCAATATGTTTCTATGGGCTTATTTTGGACCTTTTCGCCTGCCTTCCCGCCTTTAGGACAATGAGTGGGGGGTGGGGGGGTGCTGCCCCCCCCAAAAATGTATGTACTGTACTTAAGTATCAAAAGTAAACGTATAAATCATTTAAAATTCCTTATTTAGCAAACCAGATGGCACCATTTACTTGTATTTTTTATTTACAGATAGCCAGGGGCAAACTCCAATACTCAGAAATAATTTACAAACGTAGTCTGCCAGATCAGAGGCAGTAAGCATGACCAGAGATATTATCTTGATAAGTGCATGAATTTGACCATTTTCCTGTACTTTTGGGTGTCAGAAAATATATGGAGTAAAAAGTACATTATTTTCTTTAGGAATGTAGTGACGTAAAAGTATAAATTGTAAAGTACAGATCCCCCCCCCCCAAAAAAAACTAGTAGAACAATAAAGTATTTTTACCAAAGTACTTTACACCACTGCTCTGTATAGTCAAATGCTTGAGAGTGAACAGGTCCAGCTATCAGGGATTGAAGCTCTTCCTGATTAGCCCATTCCCTGGATCTGCGGGGAGACCTTCTCATCTCAGCAGTGCTGGAATGGTATACACACAGTGCTGTGTTATACATGGCGACTCACAGTAGCTGTCCTTCATAAAATACAGTACGTGGCTACAGTATGTATGTTTGCTGCATTCATTTAATCACTGATAAATGTTTTGAACCTCTTTACCGCTTCCTGACAGTCCATCCCCTGGATCTGAGGAGAGACCCTCTCAACTGAAAAATGATCAAATAGTATGAATGAAATAACATTCAAAATCATGAGCTTTTTTGGGTGTAATATGCAGCTAGATTGGGCTGATATTGGGCATTCTTTGAAATAAGCAACATTTGAATTAATTCACTTTATTCCGAGCTCCTTTCATAGGCCTATGCACAGAGAAATCCTTATCGACTTTACAAGTGACATCTTCGAACAGAGCATAACACCTCACTGTAACGGCGTTCGTTTGTTGAAGGAGAGTCGGACCAAAATGCAGCGTGGTGGTTACTCATGTTCTTTAATGACGAATAGCGATACATGAAATAACTATAAATATACAAAACAACAAACGGAACGAGAAAACCTATCACAGCCTGTCTGGTGTAAACTAACACCGAGACAGGAACAATCATCCACAAAATACACAATGTTACCCAGTCTACCTAAATATGGTTCCCAATCAGAGACAACGAGAATCACCTGACTCTGATTGAGAACCGCCTCAGTCAGCCAAGCCTATACTAGACACACCCCTAATCAACCACAATCCCAATGCCTACAAAAAAAAACAATACGACAACACAATAAACCCATGTCACACCCTGGCCTGAACAAATAATTAAAGCAAACACAAAATACTAAGACCAAAGGCGTGACACTCACATCATTTCACTAGAACAAAAAAAGGACTACCACTGGATCATAATGGTCCAGTGGTTGTCAGGAACGTGTTGGTGCAGATCACCTCCCACAAACAGGTCTCCAGCTCATTCCTTGAAGTTCCTATATCCAAATTTGAGCCAAACATTGAAGACAAAATACCTCGGGAAATAATTCAAAAGACATGTCATTGTGAAACAGGTACTACAATTTCAGCACTACCAGTATAATAAATGGCACTTACCTAACAAATCAGATGTAATTACTTTAGGGCTACTGGATGAAGATGAAAGACAGTCAAAAGACATGAGGACGATTAAACTACTTAATGAACGTTATGTCCCATATTCTTCCATAGAAGTAGATGGCAAGATTGCTCAGACCCTGCTTGTGAAGTTGACATTAACAGGTGATCATTTGACAAAACAAAATGCAAATGCAGTAATTGGACATTTGAAAAATGCCGTTGAACCCATGGACAAAGTGGAAGGCTTATTGCCTGCTGTTGCCAACTTCAACTGCGCAATTCACTTTACTAACCCTGTATACAGGGAGTTCTACTAGACCTCATCCAATGGAGAAATGGGAACTCTCTACTAATTAAGGAACATGGTGAACAGAATAAATGTGACTCAAAGTGCAGTTAGAGAGAATTCCAGACCATCTGAATGGTTTAAAGATGTAAAAGATGCCGCCATCATCTCAGCTACAGTCTATTACTTTGACATGGCTTCAGTGCAGGACACAATACAGACATAGTCCACCAGAAGATGTCTCATCTTCCACAGAAAAACAGAAGTGGTTCGATGCTCAGATGTTTGCCATAGTAGACACCCATGTCATGAACAATGACAGCGATGATCACCGCCCAACCTAGTGGAGAAAAGCCAAACACAGGACAAACAACCACAGACGCTGACCTGTCACTCTCCTGGCTGTATCCTTCCAGCCTTCCAGTCAGAAACAACTGAGTCACCATGAGTGAAAAGAACACAGGATATCAGTTGTCGGTAATCAAACTAAAATTGAAGCCGGATCTAAAAAAAAAAGAAATTAAAAACACTGAAAACACAGTTGAAATCGCAGTGGCCTGCCGAAAGGGTCACTCCCAGAAAGTAACTTTCTAGATTCTATACAGGTTATGGAGAGAGAACATGCAGGCTGTGGAAATTCAAAATGCTGCATTTTAGACAAGCCGGGAGAACAACATATAGCCTAGAGGGTCTGAAACTGCAGTTTGATCTCGCACTATAAAGCTCCATTTTGTCTCATAGACTCCGGTAGAACAGTGAATACAGATGGTGGATCAGGAAACATAGCGTTTGACTTGAACTGCAAACACCATGTGCGGCCTCACAAAAGATCTCATCCAACACCAGGGGGCCGGCAGGACCATTGTAGTCAGATAAAGACTGAGCTGAAGCCAGAGTCTGGAAAGCACTCCAGTTTTAAATAGATCTGGGGTCATCAATGTCGTGACTTGACTAATATTAATCGGAAGCCTATATTTATCTAATCACCTAAATGTGTTTAATTGTTACCTGATTAGATTAATCAGCACCACGAGAGCTAATTAAATGGTAACACAGTATAAACGTGCACACTTAATATTTTAAAAGCAGGTCCCTAGCGGAATGGAGAGGTGGTGGGGGGGAGAGACACTTAACCTTGGTACATTTAGAAACTACCTTCACTTACAGTAGTCTTAAACTTTGCCCACAAACCGCTGTCCTCCTTTGAGTAAGAAATCATTAATGTATTTACGTGAAATGCCTTGCTTCTCGTCCCCGATCTCACTTTTCGGCGGCGATTCCTTGAGCATTCAGAACACACACCTTGGTCCTCAATTATTGACAGAGGAGAAACTACTATTACCATCGATTTCTCCACTTTCAATTTAAATAAACCGCAGACAGTCGCCCACACTTGATACACTAAACTTTAACCATAGATGTAGGTAGACACACCATGTCTCTTTTCTTTAGTAGAGTGTTCAAAGAGTTTTGTATAGAGCACACTTCTGACAAAACATAACAATTTTCCTCAAATTTTTCTTCAATTTTCTGCAATGTTGCAAACTAGCTAGCATACGGAAACAACTTTCTACAAAATGTGCCCTACCCAGTCGGAAAACAGTGATGAACAGAACATCGTGTGTGTGGGGGGAGGGTTCTTGAAATGTAACATCCAATCAAAATCTTGTCGCTTTGAGCCAGCGGACCATTCAAACCGTTTTTGCAAAACAAAATTCTCCAGACCTCAAAAGCACAACGTGATTTTGGAGGTATGGGAAAGTGAGACCATCAAGGCTACAACCGTCGTGTCGTCAGCAAACTTGATGATGGAGTTGGTGTCGTGCAGAGCCAAGGGCTGAAGACACACCCCTGGGGGACCCCTGGGTTAAGAGTTGGTGTTGTTGCCAATCCTCACAGCCTGTGGTCTGCCTGTCAGGATGTCCAGGATCCAGTTGCAGGGTGGTGTCCAGACCGAGCTTCTGAGGTTTGTCGAGCTTGGCGAGAACAATGGTGTTTAATGCTGAACTGTAGTCAGTGAACAGCATTTTCACATACTGTAGGTATTCCTCTTGCCCAGATGTGTCATGTGTGAATAGCGATGGAAATGGCATCTTCTGTGGATCTGTTGAAGCGGTATGCAAATTGGAGTGGGTACAGTGTGCCTGGCCTGCGACCATGATGTGGCCCATGACTAGCATCTCAAAGCACTTCATGATGACTGGGGTGAGTGTGACGGGGCGCTTGTCTAACATTGTAAAGCTATAGAGACCAGGCTGGCTTGTTTTGGAGGGAAAAACTGTATACAGATTTACACTGTATTCCCACACCGACATGATCTTGTGGACACATTGCAGTGCAATATTTCTCACTTAATGACAGATTTACCAATGAAACATGTTTCATTGTACTTTAGTGAAAACAAAATCATGTTCTGATTATATTCCGATATGTCTGCCTTGTTTGGTGAGAGCGAGCAGCACAGGTTAGTGTGGATGACTGCTATGCTATCAATAGAGTGTTATGTTTACTGTGGAGCTAATCTTCAGTATACACAGGATAGGTCACCATCTGTTGCCATGTACACTGTTTGCCCTCCTGGCTGTGTTCTGTAAATGCTACCTTTAGAGATGGCCGGCAGCATGGCAACATCTGTAATGTTTAAACAGCTTGCCAGGGACATACAAGGCAGAGTCCAGATGGTATTGTGCATACACTCTGCCTGCTATTGAGACTAAATCATGATCTCATAGTAGTCTACAGACAGACTGTTCTCATATCAGACCTGGGTTCAAATACTATTTCAAATATGAATTCCTTGTCATACATTCAATGTAAGTATTCAGATATATTTTTATTTGAGACAAGTAGTTGAATATTTTAATGTATTTGGAAATACTCAAATACACTCCCATGAATTTAACCCAGGTATTTGAAAATACCATTTATTCCCGTACCTCCCTTATCTCACCTCATTTGCTCACATTGTATATAGACTTATTTTTATACTGTATTATTGACTGTATGTTTGTTTTACTCCATGTGTAACTCTGAGTTATGTGTCGAACTGCTTTGCTTTATCTTGGCCAGGTCACAGTTGTAAATGAGAACTTGTTCTCAACTTGCCTACCTGGTTAAATAAAGGTGAGAAATTTGATATACTATTTGGTTTTTACAAATAACCAATCAAATACTGAATTAGAAGTACTTGTTTGGACTGTGTATTTGAAAATACTTAAATAACACAGAAAAAAAAGTGGAAATGATGCCCACTGCCAAAATTGTAGCCAAGGAAAATACTTTCATCATTTTGTAACCTGGTTAATTAAAGACAGAACAATGTTAATCTCTACTCTTCACTTTGTCTAATAAATTACCATGGCAACTAGACATAGATAGCTTAACCAGGGCAATTCTATCTCTTCCGACTGGTTTCCCACTCTCTCCAACCAGTTCAGAATGCTGCATATTGCCTTATTATACTGTAGTTATATGGTAATAATGACACCCATAATGGTGCTAACTGGTATGAACTGATAGTATTAGTCGGAGACACCACCAGTTAAGGTCACATTATCTACAAAACAATTAGCATTGCTAGCACAGCAGCAAGAGGCAGATTTTGAATGGTGTTTAATTAAGATGTTTTAGCATTTCTCTTATGCGTCTCAAGTATGCAAGTATAAACTTAGTTTTATGTATAAGGGACTGCTTATCAAAAGGTATGTGAATGTTTCTGGCAAGAAGGCCACCAAAACTTTGTGATTATTAATGATTTTTTAATAGTGTATTCATCTTTGTCTCTACTCTTATTGATCCCTATGCACCTGTGAGAGAACAACCCAGCCATCTATTTATACACACAATCCCTTTTTAATATGTACTTTGTGTAATGATGGGAGGCTTGACTTTTCAGATACCGTTCCAATTACTTGAATCCAAGTCAAAGCCTCCTCTTGTTCTAGTGCTTCCTCCTCTTGTTCTAGTGCTTCCTCCTCTTGTTCTAGTGCTTCCTCCTCTTGTTCTAGTGCTTCCTCCTCTTGTTCTAGTGCTTCCTCCTCTTGTTCTAGTGCTTCCTCCTCTTGTTCTAGTGCTTCCTCCTCTTGTTCTAGTGCTTCCTCCTCTTGTTCTAGTGCTTCCTCCTCTTGTTCTAGTGCTTCCTCCTCTTGTTCTAGTGCTTCGCCCCGGAGCGTGTGAAAGTGTTTACTGCCTGCACCTCTCCCAGACGCAACACTTCATGTGGATTCAGCAGCTCATCTACCGGCTCTGTCTGTCTGAGTGGCAGCGCTTATCATAATTACTTAGAGCCAGGGCAGAGGACATTATGCCAGAAACTCATCCATCCTCTTCAACTCTCGTGGAGAGAAAGTAGACAGAGCATCCACTCAAGCATGGTGTTATTTGTAGCACACAAACAAAACACGAAATGCAAAATATGAGCAGAAATATTTAGACAAGAGATGTAAACTTGTTCTCTTACATTAGATCTTCTAGATTGAACTCTCCCTTATTGCAGTTCTTTGGGAAATGTCTGTTTATTACGAATCCCTTTGGCCCGGCAGTCTAGGGGGGATGGTAACGAGACCCGTAACATAACTCATGCAAAGTATAATAGTGAGTGACAAAGTAACAGTGAGAACAAAAAAAACACAAATTACCTTCGAACACTCAGGGTTTATTTCTAAACACACGGTACTGGGGGGCAGGAAAAGGGGCTGAGCTGGACCAAAGGAAAAAAACAAATATCAAAAAATACCTCAAAGCTAGACTAGCCTACTTCAATACAGCTAACTAACTAACCAAAAATAGAGTGGGGTGGTCCTCCCAGTTCTAACTAGTGTTTTTAAACCAAGTTTCCCTACGGGTAGTGTATGCCCATGGGCGACTTGTCTTAGTACCCCCTTTTCCAACCATCAAACAACATAACAAAACAATACTCACAGGTGGGGACAAAGTGACATGTAGTTGCAAAAAACAAAACCAGAGAACTACAGAGAGATTGACAGAGGGATTAGCGCTCCAGAGGAACCAACTGAATGGGTTTTTAAACCAAGGGAAAGGGGATGCGATTGGGTAATGGAAACAGGAGGAGGTGTGTCTTCTGATTGATGAGTGCATGGTGACTGATTGGGGAATGATGATTGCCACCTGTGAGGGGAGAAGGAGAAAAAATAAATACACACACACACACAGGATACACACACAGAATACCAGTATCCGTAACACTGTTGATAAGATGGGAGCATTTTTCTCTCAGCTTGGTGCCTGTCATCACAGCAGGCATCATGTCATGGCTCTCACTGTTAATAAACGGATGTGCTTGGGGAAACTCCCTGGACCACACAACTGTAACACCAGAGGAATTATGGATTATGACAATTTCAAGTAAGTAAGGCTTATCCAATTTTTGTGTGAGAATAACACTGAAGAGATTAGAGAAATATGGCGAGATTTCATTTCACAGCAGTTCATTTCGCCATTGTCCACATAAAAACGCAATAGTATATTTGAGCAATAAGACACGAGGGGGTGTGGTATATGGCCAATATACCATGGCTAAGGGCTGTTCTAAATGCACAACGCATCGTGGATATTGCCATGACGCATCGTGGCTATATACCACAAAGCCCCGAGGTGCCTTATTGCTATTATAAACTGGTTGCCAATGTAATTAGAGCAGAAAAAGACATGTTTTGTCATACTAGTGGTATGCGGTCTGATATACCACGGCTGTCAGCCAATCATCATTCAGGGCTCAAATCACCCAGTTAATAATATGGTGTAAATACTATCGCATTCACAAGTGTTTTTTTTCAGACTAACTAAAGTCTGCAAAGCACTACAGTGAATTCTGTAGTATTTAATGTAGTATACTGTTATGTAGTATTTTTGCACACTAATTTACTGTAGTATTTTTACAGAAATTCCTGTAATATTTACTTTAGTGATTTTATTTGATTATCTTTGACATAGAAGTGGAGGCTTTCTCCTTCAGGAAACCTACTGGAGAAATACTTAAAGAGCACATTTTCCATAACCTGTTGGTAGGTAGGGCCGGGGTCTGAGCGGATAGTTCAGAGCTTCTGCCGTACATACCTACACGTACACTACGGTCACAAGACGCAGGCCTCCTTATTGTCCCTAGAATTTCTAAGCAAACAGCTGGAGGCAGGGCTTTCTCCGACAGAGCTACATTTTTATGAAATAGTCTGCATACCCATGTGAGAGACGCAGACTCGGTCTCAACCTTTAAGTCTTTATTGAAGACTCATTTCTTCAGTAGGTCCTATATTTGAGTGTAGTCTGGCCCAGGAGTGTGAGGGTGAACGGAAAGGCACTGGAGCAACGAACCGACCTTGCTGTTTCTGCTTGGCCGGTTCCCCTCTCTCCACTGGGATTCTCTGCCTCTAACCCTATTACGGGGGCTGAGTCACTGGCTTACTGGTGCTCTTCCATGTCGTCCCTAGGAGGGGTGCGTCACTTGCGTGGGTTGAGTCACTGACGTGATCTTCCTGTCTGGGTTGGCACCCCCCCTTGGGTTGTGCCATGGCAGAGATCTTTGTGGGCTATACTCGGACTTGTCTCAGGATGATTAGTTGGTGGTTGAATATATCCCTCTAGTGGTGTGGGGGCTGTGCTTTGGGAAAGTGGGTGGGGTTATATCCTGCCTGTTTGGCCCTGTCAGGGGGTATCGTCGGATGGGGCCACAGCGTCTCCCGAACCCTCCGGTTTCAGCCTCCCGTATTTATGCTGCAGTGGTTTGTGTCGGGGGGCTAGGGTCAGTCAGTTATATCTGGAGGATTTCTCCTGTCTTATCCGGTGTCCTGTGTGAATTTAAGTATGCTCTCTCTTTCTCTCCTTTCTCTCTCTCTCTCTTTCTTTCTCTTTCATTCTCTCCTTTCTCTCTCTCTCGGAGGACCTGAGCCCTAGGACCATACCTCAGGACTATCTGGCCTGGTGACTCCTTGATGTCCCCAGTCCACCTGGTCGTGCTACTGCTCCAGTTTCAACTGTTCTGCCTGTGGCTATGGAACTCTGACCTGTTCACCGGACGTACTACCTGTCCCAGACCTGCTGTTTTCAATTCTCTAGAGACAGCCAATGTGATCGGCTACGAAAAGCTAACTGACATTTACTCCTGAGGTGCTGACCTGTTGCACCCTCGACGACCACTGTGATTAATATTATTATTTGACCCTGTTGGTCATCTATTAACATTTTAACATCTTGGCCATGTTCTGTTGTAATCTCCACCCGGCACAGCCAGAAGAGGACTGGCCACCCCTCATAGCCTGGTTCCTCTCTATGTTTCTTCCTAGGTTCTGGCCTTTCTAGGGAGTTTTTCCTAGCCACTGTGCTTCTACACCTGCATTGCTTGCTGTTTGGTGTTTTAGGCTGGATTTCTGTACAGCACTTTGAGATATCAGATAATATAAGAAGGGCTTTTGATTTGATTCTGGTCTTTTCTATAACCTGTAGGTAGGACTGGAGTCGGATTGGCTAATTCAGACCTTCTGCACTGTTCTATCCATGCCATCTCATGGGATGAGAGGAGAAAGCAAGGCAGGCAGGGGCAAGGAGGAAGGGCGGGGTTAACTCGAGGGTTGGTATTAAGGGTGCATTAGGGTTGATGTTCGTGGGTCATAATCAAAACGCAACTGGCTAACTTATTTCCCAACATGATTTCTATTAACACAAACTTGAATAAGTTAAAATATATCCGTGCTAAGAAGTAAGGCCTTTTAAAACAATCTTAGATTAGCTAAAATAAAATTATATTTTTTATTTTATAAAGGAAAGAATTGCCAACAAGATAAGTTTGTGGGAGAGTACAAACACACCCTACAGAGCCCCAGGACAGCAGCACAATTAGACCCAACCAAGTCATGAGAAAACAAAAATTACTTGACACATTGGAAAGAATTAACAAAAAAACAGAGCAAACTAGAATGCTATTTGGCCCTACACAGAGAGTACACAGCGGCAGAATACCTGACCACTGTGACTGACCCAAAATGAAGGAAAGCTTTGACTATGTACAGACTCAGTGAGCATAGCCTTGCTATTGAGAAAGGCCGCCGTAGGCAGACATGGCTCTCGAGAAGACAGGCTATGTGCTCACTGCCCACAAAATGAGGTGGAAACTGAGCTGCACTTCCTAACCTCCTGCCCAATGTATGACCATATTAGAGAGACATATTTCCCTCAGATTACACAGATCCACGAAGAATTTGAAAACAAATCCAATTTTGATAAACTCTCATATCTTACTGGGTGAAATTCCACAGTGTGCCATCACAGCAGCAGGATTTGTGACCTGTTGCCACGAGAAAAGGGCAACCAGTGAAGAACAAACACCATTGTAAATACAACCCATATTTATGCTTATTTATTTTATCTTGTGTCCTTTAACCATTTGTACATTGTTTTTGTACATTGTTGGGGCGGCAGGGTAGCCTAGTGGTTAGAGCGTTGGACTAGTAACCGGAAGGTTGCAAGTTCAAATCACCGAGCTGATAAGGTACAAATCTGTTGTTCTGCCCCTGAACAGGCAGTTAATCCTGGTACATAAAGGTACATAAAGGTACATTTTTAAAAACACTGTATATATATATATAATATTACATTTGTAATGTCTTTATTGTTTTGAAACTTCTGTATGTGTAATGTTTACTGTTAATTGTTATAATTTGTAAGTCGCTCTGGATAAGAGCGTCTGCTAAATGACTTAAATGTAAATAGTTTATTTCACTTTATATATTATCTACCTCACTTACTTTGGCAATGTTAACACATGTTTCCCATGCCAATAAAGCACTTGAATTGAATTGAATTGAGTAGTTAGAATAGTAAAGGAGTTTAGAAAGGAAGAAGTGCAAATAACTGTTTGTAGATGCCAATAGTCATGTTTAGGATGTGTGAGGGTGAGGATTCTAACCCAGATTAGGGTAAGGGTTGGGGGTAGGGGAAATATTACATGTTAATCTTGAGTGTAGGGGGCAGTATTTTGATGTTTGGATGAAAAACGGCCTATTTCTCAGGCCCAGCATCTAGAATATGCATATAATTAGATTGTTTTCTATCTCTCTAAAGTTTCCAAAACTGTCAAAATATTGTCTCTGAGTACAACAGAACTGATATTGCTGGCGAAAAGCTGAGGAAAATCAAACCAGGAAGTTGCCTCTATTTTGAAAGCTCCATGTTCCATAGCCTGCCTTCGCTCTATTTAAAGGGTTATCAACCAGATTTCTTTTCCTATGGCTTCCCCATGATGTGAACAGTCTTTAGACATAGTTGCAGGCTTTTATTTTGAGAAATTAGCGTGAAAGATCACATCGGGTCATTGTATGGCTGGGTGCCAGCAGCGTTTTGTATGCACAACAGCTTGGTGCAGCCATTTTCTTTCTCTCTCTCTCTCTCCTATTGAAGAAGCTGCATTCCCGGTTGATATATTATCGATTATATATTGTAAAAACAACCTGAGGATTGATTATAACATTTTTTGACATGTTTCTATGACCATCACGGACACTATTTGGAATTTTCGTCTGCGATGTCGTGACCGCTCGAGCCTGTGGATTTCTGAACATAACGCACCAACCAAATGGAGGTATTTTGGAGGTATATTTTGGATATAAGAATCATCTTTATGGAACAAATGGAACATTTATTGTGTAACTGGGAGTCTCGTGAGTTCAAACATCCGAAGATCATCAAAGGTAAGCGATTTAATTTCGTGACCAATCTACTTGGCTGCTAGAGGTGTGTAATATTTTGTCTACTGAGAGATGTGCTTACATAAACGCTTGGTATGCTCTCGCCAAAAAACTTTATTGAAATATGACACACCAGGTGGATTAACAAGCTAAGCTGTGTGTTTGCTATATTGCACTTGTGATTTCATGAGAATTAAATATTTTTTAGTAATTTAATTTGAATTTGGCTCTCTGCAATTTTAGCGGTGTTTGACGACAATGATCCCGCTAACGGGATGGGTGCATCAAGAAGTTTTAATTAGGTTTATGTTTATAAGTGAGGTATGATGATGTTGTGTGGGATGTGAGGATGTGTTTTGTATCTGGCTTTGACTTCTGGAACATGATTAACAGAGGTGTTTCTGTGGCCCATTGTGCTTCTTGTACAGTTTCTTGAGGAATGGGTTATGGATCGCTCTGTTCAGGTATCTCTATCCTTTATTGCTTGTCCATCTTTGATGGCCTTGATTCTGGATATATGATGGATGTATTTGTTGTTGATGTATATGGGTATTTTGAAGGCCAGGTTTATTTCTCGGTTATGGATTCTTTGCAGTCGGTTCATTTGTGGTGTGAAGGCTGTGATCCAGACGAGTAGTGCGTATTCGAAGAGGGATCTGATTTAGCTAAAATATATGAGATGACAGTGTTGTTAACAAAAGGCTAAACTTGTGTTTGAATATATTTATTTCATTTGCGATTTTCATGAATAGGAAAAGTTTCTAGGGGTATTTATGTCCGCTGCGTTATGCTAATGCGTTTGACGCTATGATTACGATCCCGGTTCGGGATTGCTCGTCGCAAGAGGTTAAAATGGTTTCAGGTGCTGCACCATGTTTCCTTCCACAAAGTGCTTTTAAGTGATTGATCCTCTTCTGTCCTTCTCTCTGTGTTCCCAATGTGGATCATCCACAATATGTTGCTTTCAAATGTAACCCTCAGGAACGTATTTTAGATTTTTATTGTTTAGTACATACAATTTGAGGATTATGGGTTTCTTTGATTTGAGGTTTGCATTTCTGGTGAATAGGATGCACAGTGTTTTTTTAGGGTTTGGCGCTTACGGAGGAAGCTTGAGATTTATGTTTCTGATTTGAGTGAGGGAGTTGGAGATTGGTGTCTGTTAGTCTATGGCCCAGTCCATTGTGCCACTTTTTTTTATCAAATGCCTTTTCTACCAAAGTAAACAGTTGAAAAATGTCTTAAAATGTATTCCAATGGTCTTAAAATATTGTATGTTGTTGATCTGTTTCTTCAGAAGCCTGCCTGGTGTCGTCCAAGAATGACCCTGTCTTCTACATGGCAGCTAATTCTGGAGGTGAGTACCCTTTCAAATAGTTTCCCCACATGGCTGAGGAAGCGGATTCGTCGATAGCTTGAAACATTGTCAGTCTTTGCCAGGTTTGTGGATCATGGTGACAACTGCTGTTTTCCAGGGTTGTGTGAAGCGGGCGAGACATGAGGTGAACAGGTTGGAGAGCAGGTGCAGGAATTCTTCAGGTGCTTGTTTTAGTGGTATGGTGTCAATGTTGTCTTCCCCAGGTGCTTTTCATTTTCTTTAAGTGTGTCCTGATTTCTGTGAGAGTCACAACTCTGAGTGACTGGTCTGCTGGTGCCAGGGAAGAGGTACGTGTCATTTGAGAGGAAAGTGGTGTTTTTGTGATTGTTACAGCATGTATGAGTTGGTGGTCTGCTGGAATCAGGAGGGAGGTACAGTAAGTGTCGGATGGCAGGTGAGTGGTGTTGCTTTTTGTATTTCTCTGTTTCATTTTTGGGGGGGGGGTGTTGGGGGAGAAGTGCACATTTTGTAGATGTTATTTCCTTCGTTATTCTCTATGGGTTGACCTTGGGCCGTTATTGAGTTGTTACGATATTGAGTTGTTACTTGTGTTTCCATTAATAGTATTTATTTTCTGCCAGGTGTGAGTTTGAATCTTTGTCAAGCTGTTTGTAGAATGCATTCCATTCCATCTCGTAATGCGGGGTAAGTTTGATGTGGTTCTGGAGCTGGTTTATTTATGTTTTGTTGTTGGGGGGGTATCTGGTCTTGATGGATCCTCTCCTTCATTTTCTTTTGTATTTGATAAGGTGGAGGTGAGTTGGAGTTTGTTGTTGTGGTTAGAAGGATAGTCTCCTCTCGGGCCTGGATGAGGACATTCCCCAGCCTCTCCGCTAGCTGATCCAGCATCTGAGGTTTCTCTGTGACTGTAATGTTTATGTTGCATGTGACACACTGTCTGTAGTTCTCCCGGGTGGTTTTCTTATAGTTGTGTCATTGTTTTGCAGATGCTTGTTGAAGTTGGAGGGAAAAGGAGGTGAGGATGGGAAGGTGGTCACTTCCGACTTCATGGCTGACGGAAAAGTTAAGGAGTTTGGCAGCCAGGTCTGGGGAGCAGAGGAATAGGTCAAGGATATCTGCAGTGGAAGTGGAGGAGTGGATGTGCGTGGGCTAGTCGTTATTGATGATGGTGAGGTTTGTATTCTTGAGGATTTTCTTTCCCAGACTGGCTTGTGGTGTTACAGTTGAAGTCTGTTTTTGTCATTAAAATCTCTGATGCTGATGGTGTCGTCATTGTTTTCTGAGAGAGCAGGGATTCGTTTTTCTGAGAGTGTTATTGTGAGTGGACAGTGATGTGGTGTGAGCATTTAAAATGACTTGCAGTTATGCACTCGTTATTGTTGAAATTTTCTTTAGTGAAATCTAAAACAGCTTCAGAGTATTCAACGCCTTCCTTTTAAAAGCTGTGCCACAACCCCCTCCAGGTATCCGAAAACATGTGGGTGTGCTTAACAAAGTTTCATTTATGGAAGCGATCATCACATTGTTTTCTTGGAGTAATTGGATCAGTTCTTCTTGATTGCTTCTTATACCTCTGATGTTGTTATGTAAAAAGATGGTTGGGGTAGCCATCTAGTTATTAAAAGGCAATGAAACTTTGAAAGGTGAGTATAATGTGGTGAGACGTGTTAAGAGGTTAAAAAGTAGTGAGTCTCTTTAAGACCCCCAAAACAATATGTAATATTAAAAGTCTGAGTGCCTCATGACGCTGTGTAGGACACTCTTAAAGGTGCAATATGTTACCTTTTGGGCGACCCAACCAAATTCACACGGAAATGTTAGTTATAGATCTGTCTTTCTCATTGAACGCAAGTCTAAGAAGTGGTAAATCTGTTCTGTGTGCTATTTCTATCCTCCCACTCTTAAGATTTGTTTTTGCGTCTTTTACTGTCGGTTTTGTACACCAGCTTCAATAGAGGTTGAAAAATGGTAATGAAAATATATTTCACAGCGGTTTAGATGGTACGATGATTCTTTACACTATCATAACTTATTTTCTCACATAAACTGAAATTAGTCGACGTGGGCAGCTTCCGAGGACTGTATACTCTTGTTCTCCATGACCGACGTGAGTAAAACATTTAAGTGTGTTAACCCTCGCAAGGCTGCCGGCCCAGACGGCATCCCTAACCGCGTCCTCAGAGCATGTGCTGAAGAGCTGGAAGGAGTGACTACGGACATATTGAATCACTCCTTTTCCCAGTCTGCTGTCCCCACTTGCTTCAAGATGTCCACCATTCCTGTACCCCAAAAAAAGGTAACTGAAATGACTATCGCCCTGTAGCACTCACTTCATGAAGTGCTTTGAGAGGCTAGTTAAGGATTACATCACCTCCACTTTACATGACAACTTAGACCCACCTCAATTTGCATACTGTCCCAATAGATCCACAGATGATGCAATCACCATCGCGTTGGACACATCCCTGTCCAATCTGGACAAGAGAAAAACCTATGCAAGAATGCTGTTCATTGGTTAGAGCTCAGCCTTCAACACCATAGTACCCTCCAAGCTCGGTGCCCTGGGTCTGAACCCCACCCTGTGCAACTGGGTCCTGGAATTTCTGACGGGCCTCCCCCCAGGTGGTGAAGGTAGGAAACCTCACCTCCACTCCCCTGATCATCAACACAGGGGCCCCACAAGGGTGCGTGCTCAGCCCCCTCCCATACTCCCCGTTCACCCATGACTTTCTGGCCACGCACGCCTCCAACTCAATCATCAAGTTTGCAGAAGAGACACGGTAGTAGGCCTGATTACCAACAATGATGAGACATCCTACAGGGAGGAGGTGAGGGCTCGGGCGGAGTGGTGACAAGAAAATAACCTCTCGCTCAACGTCAAAAAAACAAAGGAACTGATCGTGGACTTCAGTTGACAGCAAAGAGAGCATGCCCCCATGAACATTGACTGGACCACAATGGTGAAGGTAAAAAGCTTCTCGGGACAGATCATTGTCAATCTGAAATGGTCCACCCACAATGACAGTGTGGTGTAGAAGTTGCAACAGTGCCTCAGGAGGCTGAAGGAATTTGGTTTAGTCCCTAAGACCCTCACAAACTTATACAGATAAACAATTGAGAGCATCTTGTAATGCTGTATCACTGCCTGGTAAGGCAACTGCACCGCCAGCAACCACAGGGCTCTCCAGAGGGTGGTGAGGTCTGCCCAATGCATTACCGGGGGCACACTGCCTGCCCTCCAGGACACCTACAGCAGCTGATGTCGCAAAAGGCCAAAAGATCATCAGTGACAACAACCACCCAAGCCAGGGCCTGTTCACCCCACTATCATCCGGAAGGCTAGGTCAGTAAAGGTGCATCAAAGCTGGGACTGAGAGACTGAAAAACAAATTCTATCTCAAGGCCATCAGACTGTTAAATAGCTATCACTAGCTGACTTAGTCATCATCACTAGCCGGCTACCGCCCAGTTACTCGACCCTGGACCATAGAGGTTGCTGCCCTATGTACATAGACATGGAATCACTGGTCACTTTAATAATGGAACACTGGTCACTAATAATGTTTATATACTATTTTACTCATGTCATATGTACAGTAGAAGCAAATCAATCCCAGAACAACAGCAAAGGACCTTGTGAAGATGCTGGAGGAAACGGGTACAAAAGTATCTATACCCCCCAGTAAAACAAGTCCTATATCAACATAACCTGAAAGGCCGCTTGGCAAGGAAAAAGCCACTGCTACAAAACCGCCATAAAAAAGCCAGACTACGGTTTGCAACTGCACATGGGGACATAGATCGTACTTTTCGGAGTCTGATGAAACAAAAATATGACTTTGGCCATAATTACCATTGTTATGTTTGGAGGGAAAAGGGGGATGCTTACAAGCCGAAGAACACCATCCCAAACGTGAAGCAAGGGGGTGGCAGCATCATGTTGTGGGGTTGCTTTGCTGCAGGAGGTTCTGGTGCACTTCATCAAATAGATGGCAACATTTTTTATTTACTTATTTATTTCACCTTTATTTAACCAGTTAGGCAAGTTGAGAACAAGTTCTCATTTACAATTGCGACCTGGCCAAGATAAAGCAAAGCAGTTCGACAGATACAACAACACAGAGTTACACATGGAGTAAAACAAACATACAGTCAATAATACAGTATAAACAAGTCTATATACAATGTGAGCAAATGAGGTGAGAAGGGAGGTAAAGGCAAAACAGGCCATGGTGGCAAAGTAAATACAATATAGCAAGTAAAACACTGGAATGGTAGTTTTGCAATGGAAGAATGTGCAAAGTAGAAATAAAAAATAATGGGGTGCAAAGGAGCAAAATAAAGAAATTAATGAAATACAGTTGGGAAAGAGGTAGTTGTTTGGGCTAAATTATAGGTGGGCTGTGTACAGGTGCAGTAATCTGTAAGATGCTCTGACAGTTGGTGCTTAAAGCTAGTGAGGGAGATAAGTGTTTCCAGTTTCAGAGATTTTTGTAGTTCGTTCCAGTCATTGGCAGCAGAGAACTGGAAGGAGAGGCGGACAAAGAAAGAATTGGTTTTGGGGGTGACTAGAGAGATATACCTGCTGGAGCGTGTGCTACAGGTGGGAGATGCTAAGGTGACCAGCGAGCTGAGATAAGGGGGGACTTTACCTAGCAGGGTCTTGTAGATGACATGGAGCCAGTGGGTTTGGCGACGAGTATGAAGCGAGGGCCAGCCAACGAGAGCGTACAGGTCGCAATGGTGGGTAGTATATGGGGCTTTGGTGACAAAACGGATTGCACTGTGATCGACTGCATCCAATTTGTTGAGTAGGGTATTGGAGGCTATTTTGTAAATGACACCGCCAAAGTCGAGGATTGGTAGGATGGTCAGTTTTACAAGGGTATGTTTGGCAGCATGAGTGAAGGATGCTTTGTTGCGAAATAGGAAGCCAATTCTAGATTTAACTTTGGATTGGAGATGTTTGATATGGGTCTGGAAGGAGAGTTTACAGTCTAACCAGACACCTAAGTATTTGTAGTTGTCCACGTATTCTAAGTCAGAGCCGTCCAGAGTAGTGATGTTGGACAGGCGGGTAGGTGCAGGTAGCGATCGGTTGAAGAGCATGCATTTAGTTTTACTTGTATTTAAGAGCAATTGGAGGCCACGGAAGGAGAGTTGTATGGCATTGAAGCTTGCCTGGAGGGTTGTTAACACAGTGTCCAAAGAAGGGCCGGAAGTATACAGAATGGTGTCGTCTGCGTAGAGGTGGATCAGAGACTCATCAGCAGCAAGAGCGACCTCATTGATGTATACAGAGAAGAGAGTCGGTCCAAGAATTGAACCCTGTGGCACCCCCATAGAGACTGCCAGAGGTCCGGACAGCAGACCCTCCGATTTGACACACTGAACTCTATCTGTCATGCAGGTGAAAGAGGACCCAAAAGCGACTTGGCGAAAACAGAGTCTTTAATCCAGTAAAGTAAATACAATCAAAAAAACACAACTTTCACTCGAAAAGACGAGGACAAACTGGAGACTCGATCTTGAACAGCAGGTGAACAGCAGGTTGCCTCGGGAAGGCACTTGAACCAAACAGACTCAGACACCTGCTCACCACGCAGCATCTGAGGAAAACACGACACGACAGGGCGATACACAAACACAGCACGGTGAATTCTTGACAAGGAACCGACAGGGCAGAAACGAATAACAAGGAGAGAAATAGGGACTCTAATCAGGGAAAAGGATCGGGAACAGGTGTGGGAAGACTAAATGATTGATTAGGGGAATAGGAACAGCTGGGAGCAGGAACGGAACGATAGAGAGAAGAGAGAGCGGGAGAGTGAGAGAGGGAGGGGGAGAGAGAGGGATAGAAAGAGGGAAAGAACCTAATAAGACCAGCAGAGGAAAACGAATAGAAGGAGAAGAACAGGGACAAGGCATGATAATCAATGACAAAACATGACAGTACCCCCCCACTCACCGAGCGCCTCCTGGCGCACTCGAGGAGGAATCCTGGCGGCAACGGAGGAAATCATCAATGAGTGAACGGTCCAGCACGTCCCGAGACGGAACCCAACTCCTCTCCTCAGGACCGTAACCCTCCCAATCCACTAAGTATTGGTGACCCCGTCCCCGAGAACGCATGTCCATGATCTTATGTACCTTGTAAATAGGTGCGCTCTCGACAAGGACGGGGAGGGGGAGGGAAGACGAACGGGAGTGCGAAGAAAGGGCTTGACACAGGAGACATGGAAGACAGGATGGACGCGACGAAGATGTCGCGGAAGAAGCAGTCGCACAGCGACAGGATTGACGACCTGGGAGACACGGAACGGACCAATGAACCGCGGAGTCAACTTACGAGAAGCTGTCGTAAGAGGAAGGTTGCGAGTGGAAAGCCACACTCTCTGGCCGCAACAATACCTTGGACTCTTAATCCTGCGTTTATTGGCGGCTCTCACAGTCTGTGCCCTGTAACGGCAAAGTGCAGACCTCACCCTCCTCCAGGTGCGCTCACAACGTTGGACAAACGCTTGAGCGGAGGGAACGCTGGACTCGGCAAGCTGGGATGAGAACAGAGGAGGCTGGTAACCCAGACTACTCTGAAACGGAGATAACCCGGTAGCAGACGAAGGAAGCGAATTGTGAGCGTATTCTGCCCAGGGGAGCTGTTCTGCCCAAGACGCAGGGTTTCTGAAAGAAAGGCTGCGTAGTATGCGACCAATCGTCTGATTGGCCCTCTCTGCTTGACCGTTAGACTGGGGATGAAACCCGGAAGAGAGACTGACGGACGCACCAATCAAACGACAGAACTCCCTCCAAAACTGTGACGTGAATTGCGGGCCTCTGTCTGAAACGGCGTCTAACGGGAGGCCATGAATTCTGAATACATTCTCGATAATGATTTGTGCCGTCTCCTTAGCGGAAGGAAGTTTAGCGAGGGGAATGAAATGTGCCGCCTTAGAGAACCTATCGACAACCGTAAGAATCACAGTCTTCCCCGCAGACAAAGGCAGACCGGTAATGAAGTCTAGGGCGATGTGAGACCATGGTCGAGAAGGAATGGGAGCGGTCTGAGACGACCGGCAGGAGGAGAGTTACCCGACTTAGTCTGCGCGCAGTCCGAACAAGCAGCCACGAAACGGCGCGTGTCACGCTCCTGAGTCGGCCACCAAAAGCGCTGGCGAATAGACGCAAGAGTGCCTCGAACACCGGGATGACCAGCTAACTTGGCAGAGTGAGCCCACTGAAGAACAGCCAGACGAGTGGAAACAGGAACGAAAAGGAGGTTACTAGGACAAGCGCGCGGCGACGCAGTGTGCGTGAGTGCTTGCTTAACCTGTCTTTCAATTCCCCAGACTGTTAACCCGACAACACGCCCATAAGGAAGAATCCCCTCGGGATCAGTAGAAGCCACAGAAGAACTAAACAGACGGGATAAGGCATCAGGCTTGGTGTTCTTGCTACCCGGACGGTAAGAAATCACAAACTCGAAACGAGCGAAAAACAACGCCCAACGAGCTTGACGGGCATTAAGTCGTTTGGCAGAACGGATGTACTCAAGGTTCTTATGGTCTGTCCAAACGACAAAAGGAACGGTCGCCCCCTCCAACCACTGTCGCCATTCGCCTAGGGCTAAGCGGATGGCGAGCAGTTCACGGTTACCCACATCATAGTTGCGCTCAGATGGCGACAGGCGATGAGAAAAATAAGCGCAAGGATGAACCTTATCGTCAGACTGGAAGCGCTGGGATAGAATGGCTCCCACGCCTACCTCTGAAGCGTCAACCTCGACAATGAATTGTCTAGTGACGTCAGGAGTAACGAGGATAGGAGCGGACGTAAAACGTTCTTTTAGAAGATCAAAAGCTCCCTGGGCGGAACCGGACCACTTAAAACACGTCTTGACAGAAGTAAGAGCTGTGAGAGGGGCAGCAACTTGACCGAAATTACGAATGAAACGCCGATAGAAATTAGCGAAACCTAAAAAGCGCTGCAACTCGACACGTGACCTTGGAACGGGCCAATCACTGACAGCTTGGACCTTAGCGGAATCCATCTGAATGCCTTCAGCGGAAATAACGGAACCGAGAAAAGTAACGGAGGAGACATGAAAAGAGCACTTCTCAGCCTTTACGTAGAGACAATTCTCTAAAAGGCGCTGTAGAACACGTCGAACGTGCTGAACATGAATCTCGAGTGACGGAGAAAAAATCAGGATATCGTCAAGATAGACAAAAACAAAGATGTTCAGCATGTCTCTCAGAACATCATTAACTAATGCCTGAAAAACAGCTGGCGCATTGGCGAGACCAAACGGCAGAACCCGGTACTCAAAATGCCCTAACGGAGTGTTAAACGCCGTTTTCCACTCGTCCCCCTCTCTGATGCGCACGAGATGGTAAGCGTTACGAAGGTCCAACTTAGTAAAGCACCTGGCTCCCTGCAGAATCTCGAAGGCTGATGACATAAGGGGAAGCGGATAACGATTCTTAACCGTTATGTCATTCAGCCCTCGATAATCCACGCAGGGGCGCAGAGTACCGTCCTTCTTCTTAACAAAAAAGAACCCCGCCCCGGCCGGAGAGGAAGAAGGCACTATGGTACCGGCGTCAAGAGACACAGACAAATAATCCTCGAGAGCCTTACGTTCGGGAGCCGACAGAGAGTATAGTCTACCCCGAGGAGGAGTGGTCCCCGGAAGGAGATCAATACTACAATCATACGACCGGTGAGGAGGAAGGGAGTTGGCTCGGGACCGACTGAAGACCGTGCGCAGATCATGATATTC
Source organism: Oncorhynchus gorbuscha (assembly GCF_021184085.1). NCBI lineage: Eukaryota > Metazoa > Chordata > Actinopteri > Salmoniformes > Salmonidae > Oncorhynchus > Oncorhynchus gorbuscha. Next base: position 45,260,918 of record NC_060173.1, on the reverse strand, counting down.
CTCCGGCACTCCTGTCAAATCGCCAGGTTCCTCCTGAGAAGTAGGGACAGAAGAAACGGGAGGGATGGCAGACATTAAACACTTCACATGACAAGAAACGTTCCAGGATAGGATAGAATTACTAGACCAATTAATAGAAGGATTATGACATACTAGCCAGGGATGACCCAAAACAACAGGTGTAAACGGTGAACGAAAAATCAAAAAAGAAATAGTCTCACTGTGGTTACCAGATACTGTGAGGGTTAAAGGTAGTGTCTCAAATCTGATACTGGGAAGATGACTACCATCTAAGGCGAACATGGGCGTAGGCTTCTCTAACTCTCTGAAAGGAATGTCATGTTTCCGAACCCATGCTTCGTCCATGAAACAACCCTCAGCCCCAGAGTCTATCAAGGCACTACATGTAGCACCCGAACCGGTCCAGCGTAGATGGACCGACAAAGTAGTACAGGATTTTGATGGAGAGACTTGAGTAGTTGCGCTCACCTGTAGCCCTCCGCTTACAGATGAGCTCTGGCTTTTACTGGACATGAATTAACAAAATGTCCAGCAACTCCGCAATAGAGGCACAGGCGGTTGGTGATCCTCCGTTCCCTCTCCTTAGTCGAGATGCGAATCCCTCCCAGCTGCATGGGCTCAGTCTCTGAGCCAGAGGAGGGAGATGGTTGCGATGCGGAGCAGGGAAACACCGTTGATGCGAGCTCTCTTCCACGAGCCCGGTGACGAAGATCTACCCGTCGTTCTATGCGGATGGCGAGAGCAATCAAAGAGTCCACATCTGAAGGAACCTCCCGGGAGAGAATCTCATCCTTAACCACTGCGTGGAGTCCCTCCAGAAAACGAGCGAGCAGCGCCGGCTCGTTCCACTCACTAGAGGCAGCAAGAGTGCGAAACTCAATAGAATAATCCGTTATGGACCGTTCACCTTGGCATAGGGAAGCCAGGGCCCTAGAAGCCTCCCTACCAAAAACTGAACGGTCAAAAACCCGAATCATCTCCTCTTTAAAGTTCTGGTACTTGTTAGAGCAATCAGCCCTTGCCTGCCAGATAGCTGTACCCCATTCTCGAGCCCGGCCAGTAAGGAGTGAAATGACGTAAGCAACCCGAGCTCTCTCTCTAGAGTATGTGTTGGGTTGGAGAGAGAACACAATCTCACACTGCGTGAGAAAGGAGCGGCACTTAGTGGGCTGCCCGGAGTAGCAAGGTGGGTTATTAACCCTAGGTTCTGGAGGCTCGGCAGGCCAGGAAGTAACAGGTGGCACGAGACGAAGACTCTGGAACTGTCCAGAGAGGTCGGAAACCTGAGCGGCCAGGTTCTCCACGGCATGGCGAGCAGCAGACAATTCCTGCTCGTGTCTGCCGAGCATGGCTCCTTGGATCTCGACGGCAGTGTAACGAGCGTCTGAAGTCGCTGGGTCCATTCCTTGGTCGGTTCCTTCTGTCATGCAGGTGAAAGAGGACCCAAAAGCGACTTGGCGAAAACAGAGTCTTTAATCCAGTAAAGTAAATACAATCAAAAAAACACAACTTTCACTCGAAAAGACGAGGACAAACTGGAGACTCGATCTTGAACAGCAGGTGAACAGCAGGTTGCCTCGGGAAGGCACTTGAACCAAACAGACTCAGACACCTGCTCACCACGCAGCATCTGAGGAAAACACGACACGACAGGGCGATACACAAACACAGCACGGTGAATTCTTGACAAGGAACCGACAGGGCAGAAACGAATAACAAGGAGAGAAATAGGGACTCTAATCAGGGAAAAGGATCGGGAACAGGTGTGGGAAGACTAAATGATTGATTAGGGGAATAGGAACAGCTGGGAGCAGGAACGGAACGATAGAGAGAAGAGAGAGCGGGAGAGTGAGAGAGGGAGGGGGAGAGAGAGGGATAGAAAGAGGGAAAGAACCTAATAAGACCAGCAGAGGAAAACGAATAGAAGGAGAAGAACAGGGACAAGGCATGATAATCAATGACAAAACATGACACTATCAGAGAAGTAGTTGGTGAACCAGGCAAGGCAATCATTTGAGAAACCAAGGCTGTCAAGTCTGCCGATGAGGATGTGGTGATTGACAGAGTCGAAAGCCTTGGCCAGATCAATGAATACGGCTGCACAGTAATGTTTCTTATCGATGGCGGTTAAGATATCGTTTAGGACCTTGAGCGTGGCTGAGGTGCACCCATGACCAGCTCTGAAACCTGATTGCATAGCAGAGAAGGTATGGTGAGATTCGAAATGGTCGGTAATCTGTTTGTTGACTTGGCTTTCGAAGACCTTAGAAAGGCATGGTAGGATAGATATAGGCCTGTAGCAGTTTGGGTCAAGAGTGTCCCCCCCTTTGAAGAGGGGGATGACCGCAGCTGCTTTCCAATCTTTGGGAATCTCAGACGACACGAAAGAGAGGTTGAACAGGCTAGTAATAGGGGTGGCAACAATTTCGGCAGATAATTTTAGAAAGAAAGGGTCCAGATTGTCTAGCCCGGCTGATTTGTAGGGGTCCAGATTTTTCAGCTCTTTCAGAACATCAGCTGAATGGATTTGGGAGAAGGAGAAATGGGGAAGGCTTGGGCGAGTTGCTGTTGGGGGTGCAGTTCTGTTGACCGGGGTAGGAGTAGCCAGGTGGAAAGCATGGCCAGCCGTAGAAAAATGCTTATTGAAATTCTCAATTATGGTGGATTTATAAGTGGTGACAGTGTTTCCTGTCTTCAGTGCAGTGGGCAGCTGTGAGGAGGTGTTCTTATTCTCCATGGACTTTACAGTGTCCCAGAACATTTTTGAGTTAGTGTTGCAGGAAGCAAATTTCTGCTTGAAAAAGCTAGCCTTGGCTTTTCATGAGGTAGGAAAATGTGGATATATTGAAACAACATCTCAAGACATCAGTCAGGAAGTTAAAGCTTGGTCGCAAATGGGTCTTCCAAATGGACAATGACCCCAAGCATACTTCCAAAGTATTGGCAAAATGACTTAAGGACAGCAAAGTCATGGTATTGGAGTGGCCATCACAAATCCCTGACCTCAATCCTATAGAGAATTTATGGGTAGAACTGAAAAAGTGTGTGCGAGCAAGGTGGCCTACAAAGCTGACTTAGTTACACCAGCTCTGTAATGAGAAATGGGCCAAAATTCACCCAACTTATTGTGGGAAGCTTGTGGAAGGCTACCCAAAACGTTTGATCAAAGTTAAACAATTTAAAGGCAATGCTACCAAATACTATTTGAGTGTATGTAAACTCTGACTCACTGGGAATGTGAAGAAAGAAAGAAATCATTCTCTTTTCTATTATTTTGACGTTTCACATTCTTAAAATAAACTGGTGATCCTAACAGGGAATTTTTACAAGGATTTAATGTCAGGAATTGTGAAAAACTGAGTTTAAATGTATTTGACTAAGGTGTAGGTAAACTTCCGACTTCAACTGTATATACTGTATTCTAGTCAATGCAATCCTGTTCAACTTGCACCGGAGCCTTCCACTTCTGTTTCTATTCTGGTTAGGGCCAGTTTGTGCTGTTCTGTGAAGGGAGTAGTACACAGCGTTGTACGAGATCTTCAGTTTCTTGGCAATTTCTCACATGGAATAGCCTTCACTTCTCAGAACAAGAATAGACTGACGAGTTTCAGAAGAAAGGTATTTGTTTCTGGCCATTTTGAGCCTGTAATCGAACCCACAAATGCTGATGCTCCAGATACTCAACTAGTCCAAAGAAGGGCAGTTTTATTGCTTCTAATCATTACAACAGTTTTCAGCTGTGCTAACAATTGCAAAAGGATTTTCTAATGATCAATTAGCCTTTTAAAATGTTTAGCTAACACAACGTGCCATTGGAACACAGGAGTGACGGTTGCTGAAAATGGTCCTCTGTTCGCCTATGTAAATATTCCATAAAAAATCTGCAGTTTTCAGCGACAATAGTCATTTACAATATTAACAATGTCTACACTGTATTTTTGATAAGTTTGATGTTATTTTAATGGACAAAAAATGTGATTTTCTTTCAAAAACAAGGACATTTCTAAGTGACCCCAAACTTTTGAACGGTAGTGTATATATTTATAAACTGGGTGGTTCGAGCCCTGAATGCTGATTGACTGACAGCCGTGGTATATCGGACCGTATACCATGGGTATGACAAAACATTTATTTTTACTGCTCTAATTACAATGCTAATCAGTAAAATTCCTCTGCGTTGCACCGTACATAAGAACAGCCCTTAGCCGTGGTGAATTGGCAATATACCCTCAGGCCTTATTGCTTAAATATAAAACACACAAAATAACATATGATAAATATGTGTTTGTGACCAATATAATTTGATTTAAAGTATTCGGTTTTTGGCAATCAAGATTTGGCAATTCGATTTAAGCATAGTGAACCTTTAAGCATCTTCTCATCTTCCAGATCTGTTTCAGGTCCTCCTTCAAGTGAGTTGTGTTCTTGGAGGTGTTTTCACAGGGGCTGGTAGTGGTGAAGGTGAGGTTGGTGGTGGTTGCGGTAGGGGTGGATTGGGCTATATACTTGAGGTGGGACAGTGTTTGGAGACTGAGGAGTTGGCACATTTTGCATCTTTCTTGTCATTGGGGCACTCTTTGGTGGTGGTTTTCTGCACAGTGGATATGTGGTTGAACTGTTCGGCATTTGTAGCGGTGTTTTGATGGTGGTAGGTGGGGGGGGGGGTTGATCTGGGGGCCCACAAAAGGGGTCGCCAGTTGCCCACTTATCCATCCCAGAGAAAGTATTAAAATGTATTCACTCACTACTGTAAGTCGCTCTTGAAAAGAACGTCTGCTAAATGACTAAACTATAAATATAAATGTTCTATAGAAAGTACTACAAATGATCGAGGGATACTAGTGTTTAGTGTAGTATTCTATAGTATACGACCACCACCACAGTGTCTCTCCTTTGATGTGTAGGACATTGTGTGTTTGTCTATAACTGGAGGAGTACGTTGTGCTATTCTCTCCTTTCAGATGAAAGGTGCAGCAGCAGGGCATCGGCCAGTCTAAATGCCACATCTGCCAATGCCAAAGCTTGCCGACAGCGCACAGTGACAGCGCCATAATGGCATTGACATGGCTCTATTTAGCCACACCATGATAAAGTCCCCCTCTATAGTCACATCTCAATGAGGTCACACAATACCCGTTGTCAATCCAGTAGTGCCACAAAGAATGAACACATCAGCGCTGTGTGTGTGCGCGTGCGTGAGGAGATAACAGAGCATTGTATCTCAACTGGACACTCTCTCAGCCAGCGGCTAGGCTAGGCTCCATCTCTCCACGCCCCACTAGGCTTCCCTCCCCCTCCCAGTCATCTCACACACAAATAGAAATATCCCCTATTTTGTTCAGCTGGTATCATGCATTCAATATGGCCTCTGTCTCTGTTCTCTCACCTTGTAAAGAGGCAGTGTGTTACTGTGGCTCTGTGTAATCGAGGGAGTGTCTCAAACGGCACTACTTCAAAAGTAGTTCACTATGTAGAGAATAGGGTGCCATTTGGGACACAACACCAGTCTCTTTAGTCAACCACATCAATGTTTTAGGGAATGTAAACAGGAACATATGGTGAGAGGGTTGAGTTGTTACGTAACATACCATAGTTTATCTATAATTCAGATCCCCTTAAAAACGCCAAGATCGGAAGTTTTCTGGCATACAGTTGACACTGTAAAGTGGATTCTCCATACATAAGTGTACTCCATATCTGTCATCATGCACCATAGCTAATTTGCCTGACTTATGAGGAGAACATATTAACTTCAAATGAAGAGGGGAAAGGGAGGCGAGAGAAATGTGACAGTTATTGAGGGATTATGTGCCATCATTGACATTGGCAGAACATTTTTAGAGCTGTATTCATTATCTGGTGAATTACTCCTTTTTTTAGCTCATAATCAGCCCGCCGCGGATCAGCTTCAACGCTTCAGCTCATGTAAAATGTATTTCATGCTTCAGCTTTCATATAAGCAGACATGAAGAAGCACTCAGACAGCGAATGTGTAAGATAGCCATGCTTCAGAGACGGTTGGAGTGGTACACAGACACTGGTGGCGTGATAAGCATAAGAAATGTTAATTCACAAAAATCGTAGTCAATTCGTAGTCATCCCTCGCTGGCGAGAGAATTGAATCATACACCGATCCTATTTATATGGAGGACAGCACATTGTTAATATGTTAATACCTCTTGTTAATTCTCCCTGGGTGATTAAATAATGGAATTACTTGACCTGACCTTCTGGAGCAGCCCGTCATCAGAATAAGGGTTCAACTATTTGAGAACATTTTGTATAATTTCAATTGCACTTAGGATCAGGACAGTGCCTGATACACCGCTAATGGCAAGCTTTTTATTTCCATGCCCCTGAACATAGTAATAGGGTGCCATTTGCGTGTTGTCTTTGGTCACACAGCTGCTCCTTGGCCCAAGCTGTGTGCGCCCATATGTTAGACATTAGAATATAATCCTACATTTAAAATCAAACACAAAACGTGAGCTGACTCATGTCACGGAGCATGTTTTCATGTTCAAGGAGCTTAGTTATCCCAGGGAGACTTCCTGTCCCTCCTGCTGGGTAGGCGGGCCATCACCATCACTGGGAGTGTGTCTGTCTGGGAAAAGGGAAGGAAGAGGAATCTGGAAATGATGAATGTGCATATGCTGCATACAAGAGCTGGCAAACAACAGGTGAAGGGTTCAATGCTTGAACACAAGTCTCCAAAGATACATTTCTCAAATCAAACACGCACACACAAATAGAGATAATAACACAGCTCCACAGAGCACAGAGCGGTGCTCGAAGGCGGGAAATCCTCAGGTTCCTCCCTTCTCACTCTTACTTACTTCGCTGGATAAATGTTACTGCCCATTTCCTTTTTCAGAACTCTATAAATAACACATTGCAGTCTCTGTGACTGGCCCCTCAGATCCTTCACTGTAACCACATTTCCATCCACAGTTTTTATGCAAGTAAAGTCATACCAAATCAAACCAAATCAAATAGAAATCACAACAGCAACAGGAAGTTTCAAGTCCAATTTTATAATAATTTGTCTGTTCAACACGGTGTGATCATTTTGTGTCTGTAAAATTAATTATGCGAGAAATGGCAGTGGAAACGCCTTTATGCGCAGATATTGGTATACTGCAATAACCGTCATATCTAGTACAAACGTGGAGTCACGTGATGATATGGTGTGTCGTCCTTCCACTACAACTCGGGGAAACCATGCCGTTTTTTTGGCTGCAGATGAAATAAGTTATGATGAACATCACAGGTTGGTAAAAGTGCACAGTGACCTTGATGCTCCTTTCCAATAAATAGCGAGGGTCTGATTCTGGTGACATAACGGTGCATGATTGTCATTTAAACAATAAACAATAAACATTCTCTTATCCATAATGATCTCATCATGTAGACTAGCCTACCCGCACTGTATCTGCCAGCTGTTGGCTAGAGAGCATGTGCCAAGAACAGAGTGGGCACATTTGCTATTTAAACCCACCAGTTTTTGTGAAGAAAAAAAAAACTGTTGGTAGACTTGAAAATGTCTCAGCAACGGTTGCCATTGCCAAAGTAATGATTTACAGAGGTGGGAAATGACTCATGTGAATGAAGAACAGACAAAGTTAAGTTGACTGAAGTTATTTCAATTGAGTTTGGTGTAGTAATTACCCTAGCCTGTGCACCATTCTGTAATCTCCCGTGGGCAGATTCTGCATGTAGACCGAGAGAATATGCCAGGACTGAATGGGATGCGTGACTCCAAGCAGCATTAGTTCTCATGTTTCTTCACTGGTTATTTGAAGGTATCAGGATTGGGCGAAGGCAGTGCTTAAACTGATTCACCTCTGTGCCCACACAGATCAGAAGGGGGGGGGTGGTACTTGACTAAGAATTTCCTTTTAAGAGCGTGGGGAATTAGTTTTTGACGGAACTCATGAACACAGAAGTTAATCACGCAGCTGACCAAATGATGATTTTCTTTAACTATTCACTATCCTTGTTCCTTTGAGTTACTGCATTATACTGCACTGTTTTCCCATCAACCTGATTGAAAACTGATGTAGAATGGTTGCGTTTAAGAACATCTTTAATTTTTTTTTCACCTTTATTTAACCAGGTAGGCAAGTTGAGAACAAGTTCTCATTTACAATTGCGACCTGGCCAAGATAAAGCAAAGCAGTTCGACAGATACAACGACACAGAGTTACACATGGAGTAAAACAAACATACAGTCAATAATACAGTATAAACAAGTCTATATACAAGTCTATATACAATGTGAGCAAATGAGGTGAGAAGGGAGGTAAAGGCAAAAAAGGCCATGGTGGCAAAGTAAATACAATATAGCAAGTAAAACACTGGAATGGTAGTTTTGCAATCGAAGAATGTGCAAAGTAGAAATAAAAATAATGGGGTGCAAAGGAGCAAAATAAATATCAATTAAATACAGTTGGGAAAGAGATAGTTGTTTGGGCTAAATTATAGGTGGGCTATGTACAGGTGCAGTAATCTGTGAGCTGCTCTGACAGTTGGTGCTTAAAGCTAGTGAGGGATATAAGTGTTTCCATTTTCAGAGAGTTTTGTAGTTCGTTCCAGTCATTGGCAGCAGAGAACTGGAAGGAGAGGCGGCCAAAGAAAGAATTGGTTTTGGGGGTGACTAGAGAGATATACCTGCTGGAGCGTGTGCTACAGGTGGGAGATGCTATGGTGACCAGCGAGCTGAGATAAGGGGGGACTTTACCTAGCAGGGTCTTGTAGATGACATGGAGCCAGTGGGTTTGGCGACGAGTATGAAGCGAGGGCCAGCCAACGAGAGCGTACAGGTCGCAATGGTGGGTAGTATATGGGGCTTTGGTGACAAAACGGATTGCACTGTGATCGACTGCATCCAATTTGTTGAGTAGGGTATTGGAGGCTATTTTGTAAATGACACCGCCAAAGTCGAGGATTGGTAGGATGGTCAGTTTTACAAGGGTATGTTTGGCAGCATGAGTGAAGGATGCTTTGTTGCGAAATAGGAAGCCAATTCTAGATTTAACTTTGGATTGGAGATGTTTGATATGGGTCTGGAAGGAGAGTTTACAGTCTAACCAGACACCTAAGTATTTGTAGTTGTCCACGTATTCTAAGTCAGAGCCGTCCAGAGTAGTGATGTTGGACAGGCGGGTAGGTGCAGGTAGCGATCGGTTGAAGAGCATGCATTTAGTTTTACTTGTATTTAAGAGCAATTGGAGGCCACGGAAGGAGAGTTGTATGGCATTGAAGCTTGCCTGGAGGGTTGTTAACACAGTGTCCAAAGAAGGGCCGGAAGTATACAGAATGGTGTCGTCTGCGTAGAGGTGGATCAGAGACTCATCAGCAGCAAGAGCGACCTCATTGATGTATACAGAGAAGAGAGTCGGTCCAATAATTGAACCCTGTGGCACCCCCGTAAAGACTGCCAGAGGTCCGGACAGCAGACCCTCCGATTTGACAGCAGTTTGGGTCAAGAGTGTCCCCCGATTGAAGATGGGGATGACCGCAGCTGCTTTCCAATCTTTGGGAATCTCAGACGACACGAAAGAGAGGTTGAACAGGCTAGTAATAGGGGTGGCAACAATTTCGGCAGATCATTTTAGAAAGAAAGGGTCCAGATTGTCTAGCCCGGCTGATTTGTAGGGGTCCAGATTTTTCAGCTCTTTCAGAACATCAGCTGAATGGATTTGGGAGAAGGAGAAATGGGGAAGGCTTGGGCGAGTTGCTGATGGGGTGCAGTGCTGTTGACCGGGTTAGGGGTACCCAGGTGGAAAGCATGGCCAGCCGTAGAAAAATGCTTATTGAAATTCTCAATTATGGTGGATTTATCAGTGGTGACAGTGTTTCCTATCTTCAGTGCAGTGGGCAGCTGGGAGGAGGTGTTCTGATTCTCCATGGACTTTACAGTGTCCCAGAACTTTTTTGAGTTAGTGTTGCAGGAAGCAAACACTGCTTGAAAAAGCTAGCCTTGGCTTTTCTAACTGCCTGTGTATAACGGTTTCTAGCTTCCCTGAACAGCTGCATATCACGGGTGTTGTTCGATGCCAATGCAGTACGCCATAGGATGTTTTTGTGTTGGTTAAGGGCAGTCAGGTCTGGGGAGAACCAAGGGCTATATCTGTTCCTGGTTCTAAATTTCTTGAATGGTGCATGTTTATTTAAGATGGTTAGGAAGGCATTTTAAAAAAATATCCAGGCATCCTCTACTGACGGGATGAGATCAATATCCTTCCAGGATACCCCGGCCAGGTCGATTAGAAAGGCCTGCTCGCTGAAGTCTTTCAGGGAGCGTTTTACAGTGATGAGTGGAGGTCGTTTGACCGCTGACCCATTACGGATGCAGGCAATGAGGCAGTGATCGCTGAGATCTTGGTTGAAGACAGCAGAGGTGTATTTAGAGGGGAAGTTGGTTAGGATGATATCTATGAGGGTGCCCGTGTTTGAGGCTTTGGGGGGGTACCTGGTAGGTTCATTGATAATTTGTGTGAGATTGAGGGCATCAAGTTGTAGCGGTATTTATTAGAGAGGGGTAAAGAAAGATTTTGTTCGGGCGCCAGGCAGGTATTAACCATGTCGAAAGGAAAAGAGTAGAATAGAGAGAGTACCACTACCAGACCCACACACATCAGCAGAAGAGACTGCCTAGAGTGTAGCCTGTTTACCAGATAGCCAGTGGAGAGAAAAGAGAATACACACCATATAAAACCCACATCACAGCACAGGGGTAACCCAAACAAGAATACCTCATACAATAATACTAATACTAATAATGCCAAAGCAATTCAACAGTAACTTCATACAAGAACGAACCCAGTCATCAACATAGGATTTGCAATAATCTGTATTATTTTCTAGTGGATGAGTGCAGAGGGTATGAATGTGGGGGGTGTTCATCGACACAACAAAGGCCTTAAAAATGTCCACAGTCTTCTCGGCCACATGTCATTAGTACATCCCACCTCAATACAGTTCACATAATATACAACTTGCAAGCAACCTACTAAAATGTCCATCCAAATACTTCTGGCAGGGAAATAATAGTCCTCTATAATAGCTCTAATGAACTTCAATGGGAAGTGCATTTAAAAAAATAGAGAGTCTGTTGCAGGGTAAAGCACTGGAATGAGAGGGAAGAGAAAGAGAGAGAAAAAGATACATCTTAGCTGTGGTCTTCAGGCCTGCCGGTGTCTGACTGTCCGATGGTTTGTTGGTTTGTTTGCTACTAATCCATGCGATCCATAACGGGTGTGGAAGCGATTACACCGATGATTGAGTTAAATACTTTATAAACTACAAACGCTGAAAACAAACAAAACTTCTGCAGCACAGCACACACAATCAAACTGTCGCGCCACCCAAGAGTTCATCCCCAAAGAGCTGAACGAGCTCTCTTTATTTCCTCCTTCCTTACTGCTCATGCGCTCTTAAAGTGGCACCGCACGGTGAAGGCTCAGAGCAGATTTCACCACAAAGTTTAGATTGTAGGATGGCTGGGGTGTTAAGCATGTTCCAGTATAGGTTGCCTAGCAGCACGAGCTCTGAAGATAGATGGGGGGCAATCAGTTCACATATGGTGTCCAGAGCACAGCTGGGGGCAGAGGGTGGTCTATAGCAGGCGGCAACGGTGAGAGACTTGTTTTTAGAGAGGTGGATTTTTAAAAGTAGAAGTTCAAATTGTTTGGGTACAGACCTGGATAGTAGGACAGAACTCTGCAGGCTATCTTTGCAGTAGATTGCAACACCGCCCCCTTTGGCAGTTCTATCTTGTCTGAAAATGTTGTAGTTTGGAATTAAAATTTCTGAGTTTTTGGTTGTCTTCCTAAGCCAGGATTCAGACACAGCTAGAACATCCGGGTTGGCAGAGTGTGCTAAAGCAGTGAATAGAACAAACTTAGGGAGGAGGCTTCTAATGTTAACATGCATGAAACCAAGGCTATTACGGTTACAGAAGTCATCAAAAGAGAGCGCCTGGGGAATAGGAGTGGAGCTAGGCACTGCAGGGCATAGGAGGAGTAGAATAAGGGTGCGGCTAAAAGCAATAAGAATTGGTCGTCTAAAACGTCTGGAACAGAGAGTAAAAGGAGGTTTCTGGGGGCGATAAAATAGCATCAAGGTATAATGTACAGACAAAGGTATGGTAGGATGTGAATACAGTGGAGGTAAACCTAGGTATTGAGTGATGAAGAGAGAGACATTGTCTCTAGAAACATCATTGAAACCAGGAGATGTCATTGCATGTGTGGGTGGTGGAACTAATAAGTTGGATAAGGTTGCAGGAGAGTGTTTTGAAGATGAGTTGATGGAAAATAAAAATAAAATATACGTGAAAAAAGTTGTAAATATATATATATACAGGACACGACAAGACGAGGACAAAAGACGTCTGAACTGCTATGCCATCTCGGTAATATAAGTATGAACTTTATGAATCAGAACTTTATGAATCAGAAACAAGTCTCTCACCGTTGCCGCCTGCTATAGACCAGCCTTTCTGTCTGCATCTCTGTCTGTCTCTGTTAAAAAGTAAATGGCTGTAAATGATTTCAGCGACTCGAAGGTCAACCCACACACACTGGGCATTTATTCCAGAAGGGGAATCATGAGTCAGGCTTAGAGAGAGTAGCAGGGTCTGGTGAGGTCTGCCTGATGCGTTGAAAAGAGGGAGAATAAGGGAAAATTACACTGAATATCACGATTGATGGATAAGATAGAACCCTATTATGCAATCGACAGTAATGGTCACTTTATATACATCATACTGCTTTCAATTTATGTATGGTGTATGGCAACGTCAAGAGTTTTGATGTATAGCAGATTCAAAAATCCAGTCAATTTAAATTGTATTTGTCACATACTTCGTAAACAACAGGTGTAGATGAACAGTGAGGTGCTGACCTATGGACCGGGCCCTTCCCAACAATACAGAGGGGAAATAAACAAATAAATAATAGAACAAATAATAACAAGAAGAATAAAAACACAATGAGTAACGTTCATTTGTCTATATACACGGGGTACGAGTACCGAGTCAATGTGCAAGCGTACGATGTAATTGAGATAGATATGCACATATGAGTAGGTATAAAGTGACTACGCAACACGACAGATAATAAACAGTAGCAGCAGCGTATGTGATGAGTCAAAATGTGATGAGTGCAAAAAGGGTCAATGCAGAGACTGAAATAGTTAGCCAACAGCTACCCGGACTAACTATTACTGAACAAAAATATTAACGCAACAATTTTACTGAGTTGTAGTTCATATACTGTAAGGAAATCAGTCAAGTGAAATGAATTCATAAGGACCTAATCTTTGGATTTCACCTGACTGTGCAGGGGCCAGCCATGGGTGGGCCTGTAGGGATCCAGACCCACCCTCTGAGGAGCCAGTTCCAGCCAATCAGAATTAGTTTCCCCCCACAAAAGGGCTTTATTACAGACATAAATACTCCTCAGTTTCACCAGCTATCCTGTTGGCTGGTCTCAGGCAATCCTGCAGGTGAAGAAGCCGGATGTGGAGGTCCTGGGCTGGCATGGTTACACTTGGTCTGCAGTTGTGAAGCAGGTTGGAAAGACGTTGGAGGCGGCTTATGGTAGAGTAATTAACATAAAATGATCTGGCAACATCTCTGGTGGGCATTCCTGCAGTCAGCATGCTGTGTTGTGTGACATTGTGTTGTGTGACAAAATTGTACATTTTAGAGTGGACTTTTATTGTCCCCAACACAAGTTGCACCTGTGTAATTATCATGCTGTTAAATCAGCTTCTTGATATACCACACCTGTCAGGTGGATGGATTATCTTGGCAAAGGAGAAATGCTCACTAACAGGGATATAAACACATTTGTGTACAAAATTTGAGAGACATTTCTTGGATCTTTTATTTCAGCTCATGAAGCATAGGACCAACACTTTACATGTTGCGTTCATATTTTTTTTTTTCAGTATATTTAGCAGTCTCATGACTTGGGGTTATATTGTGATATATCTGGCTTTGCATTAGAATTTTAAATTCACCCAGCATCTGTTGGCACCTAAACTAGTTCTAGACGTTGGGGGTAATAAATACATTATGAAATATCTATGCTCATGCTTATTCTTCCATGCTTCTCTCGCCTGTAAAACCCTGTATCCCAAAACTTGAGAGACCTCAACGTAACCCCTATTTGTCGGTGTTGCTCTGCATTGTTTGAGTTCAGCTCACAGTAGAACTGGGCTGGCAGTGTGTCCCTATTGTCAGGCTGAATAGTTAAGAGGCCTACCAAGCATGGGGTATGTTGGCTTAGAGAAGGTGAAGGTTAGGGAACGTAGAGGTTGGTAACAGATGACAGGGCTTGGGTACAGCTTTATACAAAGTAGCATATTATCGTTGGCCCTAGGCCTTCAGTGGGGGGGGGCATGAGGCTGAGCCAGGCCTCAATGTACAATTTAACTTCTGGATAACACAGACGTTTTGCAAAACAGTTCCATAGTAGACTAGTCATAGCTATGACTTGCCGTCTATGTGGTAGTGTTTATTAAGTCTGTGTAACGTCTCACTAAGGAGCCTCCATAGACATACACATGGTGTGGAGAAAAGGGATAGAGAGGGAATCAATTCCTGTATAGGTCTCCACTAATTTATGGCACCTAGTTACTGGCACTTGTGTTTAGATAAGGCAGTAAATAGAGAGCTAGGTCTGAGGTGCCAGACTAATAGATTTACTGAGGAGCTAGGTAAACCAGCAAATACGGCTCCGTCTCCTCTCACTTACATTAGTGTTCCTGGTAGGGTGTTTTTGCCAGGAATTGTGTTTTTTGAAAACTGTTCCAACTACATAAAATGACACTGTATATGAAGTGTACTCATATAAAAATTGGAACAACACTTGTAGCTTGGACTGTACATAACGTAAGGCCATTCGAATGCTTTACTGGTCACTGTTATTTGAAAGATATTTGAATTATACTCTGTAAACAAAAGAATGAACTGTATACCTCACAGTTCAGAAGATTGATTGGTCACCAGTGTGGGTAATGAATCATGTGAGGTATACACTGAGTGTACAAAACATTAAGAACACCTGCTCTTTCCCATGACATAGACGAACCAGGTGAATTCAGGTGAAAGCTATGATCCCGTACTGATGTCACTTGTTAAATACACCTCAAATCAGTGTAGATGAAGTGGAAGAGACAGGTTAAATAGTGAATTTTAAGCTTTGATACAATTGAGACAATTGTGTATGTGTACTATTCAGAGGGTGAATGGGCAAGACAAAATATTTAAGTGCCTTTGAATTGGGTATGGTAGTAGGTGCCAGGCACACCGGTTTGAGTGTGTCGAGAAGTGCAATGCCACTGTATTTTACACACTCAACAGTTTCCTGTGTGTATCAAGAATGGTCCACCACCCAAAGGACATCCAGCCAATGGCAGGCCAGTGGTTGAAAACGGGTCATTGATGAAAGAGGACAAAAGAGGCTGACACGAATTGTGCAAAGCAACATACGGGCTACAGTTAGTCAACTGACAGTCCAGTACAACATTGGTGCCCAAAGACCCATAAAATAATGCACAATTCGTCGTATATTGACACGAATGGCGTATGGCAGCCGACGACCTTACAGAGTTCCACTTCTTTCAGCAAAAAAACAAGAAACTCTGGTTACAGTGGACTAAGGAATGAAAACACTGGACACTGGAGAATTGGAAAAACATTGCCTGGTCTGATGAATCCTGGTTCGTGCTGATAGGAGGACTAGGGTATGGAGAAAACCACATGAGTACCTGCCTCCATCCTGCCGTGAGTCAACATTGCAGGCTGGTGGTGGTGGTGTGATGGTGTGGGGTGTGTTTTCATGGCAGACATTTAGCTTACTGCAGTGGCTTGCCCAGCCACCAGATCTCAATCCAATTGAGCATCTGTGGGATGAGATGGAACAAGCTATTCGGAGTAGAGATCCACTACCAGCCAACTTGACACAACTGTGGGAAGCATTGGAGTCAACATCGGCCAGTATCCCGGTTGAATGCTTCCGACACCCTTTGGGGTGCATGCCGTGACAAATTGAGGCTGTTCGGAGGACAAAAGGGGGTGCAACTTAACATTATAAAGATGTCCTAATGTTTTGCACACTCAGTGTACATGCATGGTAAGGGCTGAGTGGGCTGGGCAGCCAACCCTGACATGGACACAGACACTATCGATACCAGACTCAATATGATTTGCCAGGGATGGATCACTGGTTGGCAAAACAATTAACACAGCTGTGCCATAGCAATATGGCCATCCTGTCTTGAGTTTAGTTCCGCCTGCCAATCCGCTCGCCTCTCTTTCTGCCTAGAGACAGAGACCGTGTCCTAAATGACACCATATTTCTTATACAGTGCTGGATCTCGACCCCGCCCTGTGCAACTGGGTACTGGACTTATGTTTATATACCCTACATTAGTCATCTCATACAGTATGTATATACTGTACTCTATACCATCTACTGCATCTTACCTATGCCGTTCTGTACCATCACTCATTCATATATCTTTATGTACATGTTTTTTATCCCTTTCCACTTGTGTAAGGTAGTAGTTGTGGAATTGTTAGGTTATATTACTCGTTGGTTATTACTGCATTGTCGGAACTAGAAGCACAAGCATTTCACTACACTCGCATTAACATCTGCTAACCATGTGTATGTGACAAATAAAATTAGATTTTATTTCATTTGTATTCATACACTTTGACTTCTTTGACATTTTCTTGTGTTACAGCCTGGATTCAAAATGTAGTAAATATATTTTTTCTCACCCGTCTACACACAATACTACACAATTACAAAGTGAAAACATGTTTTTTGAAAATGTTGCAAATGTTCAAAAATGTAATACAGAAATATCTGTATTAAGTATTCACATTTACATGTCTGGGTGAATCTCAAAGAGCTTTCCACTCCTGGATTGGGCAATATTTGCACATTATTATTTTCAAAATTCTTCAAGCTCTGTAGAATTGGTTGTTGATCATTGCTAGACAACCATTTTATTTCAGGTCTTGCCATAGATTTTCAAGTAGATTTAAGTCAAAACTGTAACTTGGCCACTCAGGAACATTCACTGTCTTCTTGGTAAGCAACTCCAGTGTAGATTTGCTTGAAAATATGGAGAGTGGTACTCAGTAATGTATTGTATTGGATTTGCCCCAAACATAACACCTTGTATTCAGGACAAAAAGTGATTTGCTTTGCCACATTTTTATTCTGCACAGCATGGCTCTACAACCATGTTCCTGGAAAGCTACTGTCCTGTAGGTTTTTGCTCCAACCCTAATCTAGCACACCTGATTCTAATAATTAACTGGTTGATAAGATGAATCAAGTTAATTACAACTTGGATTGGAGCCAAAACCTACAGGAGGGTAGCGCTCCAGGAACAGGGTTGGAGAGCCCTGCTGTACAGGCTTTTCACGCTGTCAATTAGGTTAGTAGTGTGGCGTAACTACAATGTTGTACAATGTTGTACGATGTTTTACCCTACCACAGGCATTCAAATCTGTAACTGTTTTTAAGTCACTATTGGTCACATGGTGAAATCCCTGAGCTGTTTACTTCCTGTTCGGCAACTGAGTTAGAAGGGACTCCTGTATCTTTGTCGCGAATTGGGTCTATTGATACACCAACCAAAGTGTAGATAATTGTATGTGTGATACAAATTTGAGGTAGTCATTCAAATATCATGTGAAACACTATTGTTGCACACAGAGTGAGTCCATGCAACTTATGTGACTTGTTTTACTGCTTAACTTAATTAATTTAGGCTTGCCATAACAATGGGGTTGAATACTTATTGACTCAAAACATTTCAGTTTTCATTTGAATTTAATATGTAAAAAATGTGAACAAATATTTTAGGGTATTGTGTGTAAGCCAGTGACACAACATCTCAATGTAATCTATTTTAAATTCAGGCTATAACACAACTAAATGTGGAAAAAGTAATTGGGTGTGAATACCTTCTGAAGTGCACTACTTTGGGTCCATAGGCCTCTGCTCAAAAGTAGTGCATTATGTAGGGAATATGGTGCCATTTGCACATAGAGTGACAGAGTGATAGAGCCTCTCTGTTATCGGCTGATGAGCTGTAATTATAGTGTCTGAGTGAGTTACTCTGTGAAATACTTCATCAGGACAAGGGTTACTTATGTTAGCTGCTAATGCTTCCTAAACCACAATTTAAATGTAAAAAAATAAACTCGGAAGCACTAGAAAACTGGCTCCAGGATGTGGAGAGAATGGTTTCTGGACTAACATTTTGGGCCCACAGTAATGTTGATAATTTCCTTTTGAGGGCTTTAATAGAGACAGAATATAGAAATGTAATTGCTCTCGACAGGATGGTTAATATTAAAGAAAGGTTTGTCTATGTTTTGTTGTGATGCCTGAAGCCCTTGCACAACAATATACAATACATTCACTCAGTATCAGGACACAATACAGCTGCTCAATATCTTGAACCACAAACCCCATATCACAATGTGCAGACACTCCGGGCTGAGAGGGGAAATGTGGATGGGGTCTGGCATAAACAAACTAAGGTTCCATGTGAGTGTACTTTCCAAGGGGTGTGATTGAATGGCCTCCTCGTGTTGCTATTTGTTTCCCTGTCTTGGCAACAATCTCCTTCTCGCCTCCAGTTCATTGTCACTTTGTCTTTGTGATTAGTCTCCATATCTACCCCCTCATTTCATATGATTTCAAACTCCTGCTCAGAGTGCTACTTGTTTCTGTTCTTATTATCACAATTACAGGGAGGCTCTGCCAAAAGCAGATGCTATTCAAAGAGACGTGTTGTAGAGGCTAAAGGACTCTGTCTGAACACGTTCTCATTAAGGATGTGCTTAAGTTTGGGCCAAAAAATAAAACAGGGAAACAGAACATTAAATGTATATATTTATATATTATGTGTACTTTCCAAGGGGTGTGATTGAATTATATAATATATATAATAAAGCTAATATGTGCACATTCTAAATCAATAAATGGCAACAGAAAGTATTTCTCTGAAAATAGCATTTATCAGTTTTCCATTTAAAACTCCAGAAGTAATCTTCCGGTCCAGGGAGCAAGACACAAGACACCCATCAGGGATCTTCACATTTTACCATACACATCAATCGTGAAGGCCGTTACCACCCTAAAACTGGCCCAAATGTTCCCTGTTTTAATTCAAATGTAGTTTTATCACTAATGCCACACAGGACTCAGAGGCCATTAAGTCTCACACCACTTTTAGAGAGAGAGAGAGAGAGAGAGAGACCCAGTTAAGTTGATTTCCCTGTTGGAAGCTCTCCAGTGACCGATGCTGCCATTTTTAAATGGTATTTAATGTTCTCCTCAAGACCCAATTAGGTAATAAGCTTATCTCAGTCACCTCCATTAGAAGTCACACAGGGAAAGAGTGGATTAAAAATACAATCCAAAAGGAAATGTCTAAAATTGTAATATTATTGAAATATTAAGGGGCTATTGAAATTCTAACTAACATAGCCTTTATTGTAATTGACCAGTTGTAGTCCTATTTGTGGCAGAAGCTGTTTTAAGTTTTCCTAATCTCATTTCCATTTTGTAAATAGAAGGAATATCAAACATTCAAATTGTTTTAAATCGTTTCTTTGGTTTCTCTCATATTCACCTTATTTAAGAACCTGGAAACAAAACAACGTCAGAAACGTTCTGTTTTGTGGAGGACTGTTTTGTGGAGGACTGTTTTGTGGCGTTCTTGCTGTTTTGTGAACGCTAGCTAGCTCAAAATGTAATGGGATCATACCAAGAAAAATCTTTCAAAGTCGATGTGAAAAAATGGCTACATAAGACATCTTCAATTATTTTGTCTCGTCTTCTCAGTGTGGATGGGTCAGAGATGAGGAGCTACAAAAGCACAGAGGCATATCAATCCCTCCACTGTGGCTAAATTGGATGGGTGCTTATTCACTGTCTTGAGGATGACAACCTGGTCTAATCTTGAATGGCAATGACGTAGGTACAGAATCACGGTGAGTTTTACAATCAAATAGGAAATGACCAACATAACCTAAACCTACTAGTTAAAAGGAAACTGTAAACTAGTCTGCTGTGAACACCATGTAAACTAGTGTTCTGTACTGACTATTCTAATTGACTATTCTAACAGTGGTGTTTTGTTGAAGGTGCAGAATGCTGTGTATGGTGGGTTGACAGAGTTGTTCTGTACAGATGAGCAAATGCCAGTGGAACTCGGGGACGCAACGGAATTTAGCTCCAAACCAAGTGACGAGTTCTCTGACAACACCGCCAGCCGCTTCTCCATCTCTACCTCCAACTCCTACAACGCACTTAAGAAGAGTTTGGAAGGGGCCAATGTTCCCGTGGGGAGCCTTCTACACGAGGGCATCAAAGCTAAACCAGTCAATCATCAGGTTCCAGCAGCACCACACAGCTACAGCAGCCTCATGGTGAACATGGCATCAGCATGTAGTGTCAGAAATGCGTGTCATTTTATGACGTTTATGTTACGGTGGAGGAGTGTAAAGGTGCCTGCTTGGAGGAGGTCACTAAACCACAGAGTGCCTCCAATGCGTGGTGTGACGCGCGTGAACTTTAGATCACTGCTAGCACAGAAAAAAAAGGTTTCTGTGCACACCTCAACAAATCCCGACATCTTTGAGAGGGAGCATCTCTTCCCCAGGCTCCTCTTCCCCCTCAACCACATATGGCAAGAAGAACGAGCAGGCGGCCTACACATGGATGGAGAGCTGCAGGTTTAGTCTGGAGAGTAGAGGCACAGTAGTGACTGTCAAGGAGCCATGGCTTTCTGCAAGCCAAGACGGAGAGTTAAACTCTCAAGAACTTCTAGAAATCAAATGTCCTGTTCTCGGTAAGAATAGTGAGTCTCTGACTGAACTGTTCTCTGGAAAACTCACCGATGTGAAGCTGGTGGATGGGGTTCCTCAGCTGAAACCTAATGGGGCCCGTGAGTACTACATGCATGTTCTAGACAGGACTGGAAGAGATGCAAACTGCTTGTCTGGGCTCAATCCAAGCAGGTTGTTATTGATGTGCTTTTTCATGTAAAGTTCTGTGCTGATGTTATCCCTAAACCGAAGGCATTCTATTTCACAGATATGCTTCCAAGGATAGTAGATGAGTTCCAGTCAGACAGACTAACTCTGTG
The DNA here is from genome assembly GCF_021184085.1 of Oncorhynchus gorbuscha. Classification (NCBI taxonomy): domain Eukaryota; kingdom Metazoa; phylum Chordata; class Actinopteri; order Salmoniformes; family Salmonidae; genus Oncorhynchus; species Oncorhynchus gorbuscha. Next base: position 45,239,699 of record NC_060173.1, on the reverse strand, counting down.
CTCCAAATATGTTCATCTACCCTCTTGCTCTTTTGCACCCCAGTATCTCTACTTGCACATCATCATCTGCACATCTATCACTCCAGTATTAATGCTAAATTGTAATTATTTTGTGTCTATATGGCCTATTTATTGCCTTACCTCCCTACTCTTCTACATTTGCACACACTGTACATACATTTTTTCTATTGTGTTATTGACTCTATGTTTGACTCTGTGTTGTTTGATTTTGTTGCACTGCTGTGCTTTATCTTGGCCAGGTCGCAGTTTTAAATGAGAACTTGTTCTCAACTGGCCTACCGGGTTAAATAAAGGTGATATTTAAAATTACAAAATATGTGGTGTCTACGGGCCTAATACTTCTTCGTTTTTAAATAGTTCCTATATTTTGTGCCTTGTAAAGCTCTCTGTCAGCTCTATCTTATTATCTAAACATAACTCTTGATTGGTGCTCTCTTCATATGCACATTTACCTGATTATATTGGCATAATTCTTGGTGATTTTTTAAATATCTTGACTTGTACAGCTCTCTTCATTCACGTTTATCTAACGCCTATGGATAACTCCTGATTTATTTTATGAATATTTTTATTGTACCTTATATAGCTCTCTTCATATGGTACTTCATGAACTTATCTAAGCATACCATAATTCATCTTGCTCTTGGCAAATTATGGTGTTAATAAAAACACTATGAAATTCAACTGTTGACATTTTTTTTGATACTTAACATTTTGAAATGAAGGACGAGAAGACATTTCTAAGGGTTTTAAATGTGTTTTCAGATTCTGCATTTGGTTTTCAAGGGCACAAATTAAGAAAACAGTGTGGCACTTCGTAAATAATTGTCTTCCCTCTTGGTCTGTTAGTCTAACAACCTAGACTTGTTTTCAACAAGAACTTCTACAGTAAGGTGAACAGTCATCTTCATATGTACTGTTACTTAAGGTTGCACTGTCAGTAGCAAGCTAACTTGCTTTGGCTAACGTTAGCTATTAGCTGTGTACAAGGCCAGCGGGTTGTTTGAAAGAGAAACTCACATACAGTTGAAGTCGGAAGTTTACATACACCTTAGCCAAAATACATTTAAACTCAGTTTTTCACAATTCCTGACATTTAATCCTAGTAAAAAGTATCTGTCTTAGGTCAGCTAGGATCACCACTTTACTTTATGAATGTGAAATGTCAGAACAATAGTAGAGAATGATTTATTTCAGCTTTAATTTCATTAATCACATTCTCAGTGGGCCAGAAGTTTACATAAACTTAATTAGTATTTAATAGCATTGCCTTTAAATTGTTTAACTTGGGTCAAACGTTTTGGGTAGCCATCCACCAGCTTTCCACAATACGTCGGGTGAATTTTGTCCCATTCCTCCTGACAGAGCTGGTGTAACTGAGTCAGGTTTGTAACCCTCCTTGCTCGCACACGCTTTTAAAGTTGCCCACAAATGTTCTATGGGATTAAGGTCAGGGCTTTGTGATGGCCACTCCAATACCTTGAATTTGTTGTCCTTAAGCCATTTTGCCAATACTTTGGAAGTATGCTTGGGTCATTGTCCACTTGGAAGACCCATTTGTGACCAAGCTTTAACTTCCTAACTGATGTCTTGAGATGTTGTTTCAATATATCCATATAATTTTCCCACCTCATGATGCCATCTATTTTGTGAAGTGCACCAGAACCTCCTGCAGCAAAGCACCCCCACAACATGATGCTGCCACCCCCATTCTTCACGGTTGGGATGGTGTTCTTCAACTTGCAAGCCTCCCCCTTTTTCCTCCGAACATAATGATGGGGCGGCAGGTAGCCTAGTGGTTAGAGCGTTGGACTAGTGACCGAAAGGTTGCAAGATTGAATCCCCATGCTGACAAGGTACAAATCTGTCACAAGGCAGTTAACACACTGTTCCTAGGCCATCATTGAAAACAAGAATTTGTTCTCAACTGAATTGCCTAGTTAGATAAAGGTAATAAAATAAAAACGGGTCTTTATGGCCAAACAGTTCTATTTTTGTTTCATCAGACCAGAGGACATTTCTCCAAAAGGTACGATCTTTGTCCCCTTGTGCAGTTGCAAACTGTAGTCTAGCTTTTTTATGGCAGTTTTGGAGCAGTGGCTTCTTCCTTGCTGAGCGGCCTTTCAGGTTATGTCGATATAGGACTCGTTTTACTGTGGATATAGATACATTTGTACCTCTTTCCTCCAGCATCTTCACAAGGTCCTTTGCTGTTGTTCTGGGATTGATTTGCACTTTTTGCAACAAAGTACGTTCAACTCTAGGAGCCAGAACGCGTCTCCTTCCTGAGCGGTATGACGGCTGCGTGGTCCCATGGTGTTTATACTTGTGTAATATAGTTCGTACAGATGAACATGGTACGTTCAGGCATTTGGATATTGCTCCCAAGGATGAACCAGACTTGTGGTCTACAATTTTTTTCTGGGGTCTTGGCTGATTTCTTTAGATTTTCCCATGATGTCAAGCAAAGAGGCACTGAGTTTGAAGGTAGGCCTTGAAATACATCCACAGGTACACCTTCATTTGACTCCAATGATGTCGATTAGCCTATCAGAAGCTTCTAAAGGCATGACATAATTTTCTGGAATTTTCCAAGCTGTTTAAAGACAAAGTCAACTTAGTGTGTGTAAACTTCTGACCCACTGGAATTGTGATATACAGAATTATAAGTGAAATAATTGTATTGTATATTGTATTGGCTTTTCATGACGATTGAGCTCAGTCAGAACTTGTTGCGAGCATGAGTCCATTTGACGAGTGGGAATGACAAGTCAATGGCTTACAGCGCATTATCTCCCTCGCGCAGCTGCAAAACTGAGCAGAGACCGCTGCTAAGCAGAGAGCGCACAGAACAGAGACCACAGTTGCACTTGGCCAAATCAATGAATTAAATAGTTATACATTTACTCTGATACGTCGCGACCCACCATTAACAGGTCGCAACCCATACTTTTAGAAAGGCTGCAGTATTTGATCAGTGATATGCATTTTGAAGTTAGCCGTGTAGAACTTCTGCAGAAACGTTACATGGACAAAGAAAACACTAAGAAGAAGGCCAGTATACAACACTGAGCTAGTGTTATTCTTCAGGATGGTGTGGGTCAATGGCGCTGCACCACCACATTGGGTTTGTTTGTGGCAGGTGGGCTTGTTGACTGGTTCTCTTGACACATAGATGTGTTCAGTCAGTGCTGTTACCTCCCATTGAGGATCAGCATCTTTATGCTTCGGTGGCATTGGCACACTCAGATTAGACTCTGCATAACCACAGTTGTCTTCATCTGTCAAACCAACATAGAGAGACCATAGGTTAAACACAATAAACTATACAAACACCCTACTGGTTATGGTTAGGTTTTAAAAAACACTTGAACATTTAATAATTGAGCTAGTTAGACATTTTATGAGCATCACCAGTGGCATGCCAGCAATGATGGGGATAAACATGGAATGGGGGAGACAATGTCAGGCAGAAGTTGTTGGATAGCTAACAATGTAGGGACTAACTAGCTAAGATAGGTAGCTAGCTAGAAACACTGTATCAGATGGGCTGCCCTCAAGGTAGCCAGCTAAGTGAGTGAGCTAGGTAACAGTTAGCTAGCTACAGTATGTTAGGTCTGATTTCACTATTATTAAAACAAGACCCAGATGGCAAATACAAAGTCCAATCTATCTTTAAAACTGTAGGCCTCTTCCACTTCAATGTTATGATGCAAAAATACTAGCGAAATGCATAGCACAAAGAATTAAAAATATTTGACCAGGTATTGTTCATCCTGATCAGACAAGTTTTTTACATGGACAATACATTGGAGATAAAACGACAGCTACTAGAAATAATAGAACATCATGAAACATCCAAGAAGCCAGGCCTGATATTTATAGCAGATTTTGAAAAGGCCTTTGATAAAGTAAAACGGGGTTATATACATAAATGCCTGGATTTTTTTTAATTCGTCAATTATCTTATAAAATGGGTAAAAGTAATTTATAACAACACCAGGTGTAAATGAGTAAATAGCGGCTACTTCTCAGAGAGTTTTGAATTGTCAAGAGGAGTTAAACAAGGGTGTCCGCTGTCACCATATCTCTTCGTTATGGCCATCGAAATGCTAGCTATTAAAATCAGATGAAATAACAACATTTGAAGATTAGAAATCCAAGGCTTACTGCATTGTTGGTTAAAACTTCTTAGGGATAGCCCCCTTTTTTCAATTTTTGCCTAAATGACATACCCACATCTAACTGTCTATAGATTTATTTTAAGAAGGCACACCTGTTAATTGAAATGCATTCCAGGTGACCTCGGTAGTATACATGGACACTTGCTTCTTTTAAACGTTCCAGGTGACTACCTCTGTCTGTCATGTTTTGTCATTTATTATCTTGTCTTGTCCCTGTGCTTCCCATTCTATTCGTTTCCCTCTGCTGGTCTTATTAGGTTCTTTCCCTCTTTCTATCCCTCTCTCACTCTCTCGCTCTCTCTTCTCTCTATCGTTCCGTTCCTGCTCCCAGCTGTTCCTATTCCCCTAATCAATCATTTAGTCTTCCCACACCTGTTCCCGATCCTTTCCCCTGATTAGAGTCCCTATTTCTTCCTTTGTGTTCCGTTCCTGTCCTGTCGGTTCCTTGTCTAGAATTCACCGTGCTGTGTTTGTGTATCGCCCTGTCGTGTCGTGTTTTCCTCAGATGCTGCGTGGTGAGCAGGTGTCTGAGTCTGTCTGGTTCAAGTGCCTTCCCGAGGCAACCTGCTGTTCACCTGCTGTTCAAGATCGAGTCTCCAGTTTGTCCTCGTCATTTCGAGTGAAAGTTGTGTTTTTTGTTTGTATTTACTTTACTGGATTAAAGACTCTGTTTTCGCCAAGTCGCTTTTGGGTCCTCTTTCACCTGCATGACAGAAGGAACCGACCAAGGAATGGACCCAGCGACTTCAGACGCTCGTTACACTGCCGTCGAGATCCAAGGAGCCATGCTCGGCAGACACGAGCAGGAATTGTCTGCTGCTCGCCATGCCGTGGAGAACCTGGCCGCTCAGGTTTCCGACCTCTCTGGACAGTTCCAGAGTCTACGTCTCGTGCCACCTGTTACTTCCTGGCCTGCCGAGCCTCCAGAACCTAGGGTTAATAACCCACCTTGCTACTCCGGGCAGCCCACTGAGTGCCGCTCCTTTCTCACGCAGTGTGAGATTGTGTTCTCTCTCCAACCCAACACATACTCTAGAGAGAGAGCTCGGGTTGCTTACGTCATTTCACTCCTTACTGGCCGGGCTCGAGAATGGGGCACAGCTATCTGGGAGGCAAGGGCTGATTGCTCTAACAAGTTCCAGAACTTTAAAGAGGAGATGATTCGGGTTTTTGACCGTTCAGTTTTTGGTAGGGAGGCTTCTAGGGCCCTGGCTTCCTTATGCCAAGGTGAACGGTCCATAACGGATTATTCTATTGAGTTTCGCACTCTTGCTGCCTCTAGTGAGTGGAACGAGCCGGCGCTGCTCGCTCGTTTTCTGGAGGGACTCCACGCAGTGGTTAAGGATGAGATTCTCTCCCGGGAGGTTCCTTCAGATGTGGACTCTTTGATTGCTCTCGCCATCCGCATAGAACGACGGGTAGATCTTCGTCACCGGGCTCGTGGAAGAGAGCTCGCATCAACGGTGTTTCCCTGCTCCGCATCGCAACCATCTCCCTCCTCTGGCTCAGAGTCTGAGCCCATGCAGCTGGGAGGGATTCGCATCTCGACTAAGGAGAGGGAACGGAGGATCACCAACCGCCTGTGCCTCTATTGCGGAGTTGCTGGACATTTTGTTAATTCATGTCCAGTAAAAGCCAGAGCTCATCTGTAAGCGGAGGGCTACAGGTGAGCGCAACTACTCAAGTCTCTCCATCAAGATCCTGTACTACTTTGTCGGTCCATCTACGCTGGACCGGTTCGGGTGCTACATGTAGTGCCTTGATAGACTCTGGGGCTGAGGGTTGTTTCATGGACGAAGCATGGGTTCGGAAACATGACATTCCTTTCAGAGAGTTAGAGAAGCCTACGCCCATGTTCGCCTTAGATGGTAGTCATCTTCCCAGTATCAGATTTGAGACACTACCTTTAACCCTCACAGTATCTGGTAACCACAGTGAGACTATTTCTTTTTTGATTTTTCGTTCACCGTTTACACCTGTTGTTTTGGGTCATCCCTGGCTAGTATGTCATAATCCTTCTATTAATTGGTCTAGTAATTCTATCCTATCCTGGAACGTTTCTTGTCATGTGAAGTGTTTAATGTCTGCCATCCCTCCCGTTTCTTCTGTCCCTACTTCTCAGGAGGAACCTGGCGATTTGACAGGAGTGCCGGAGGAATATCATGATCTGCGCACGGTCTTCAGTCGGTCCCGAGCCAACTCCCTTCCTCCTCACCGGTCGTATGATTGTAGTATTGATCTCCTTCCGGGGACCACTCCTCCTCGGGGTAGACTATACTCTCTGTCGGCTCCCGAACGTAAGGCTCTCGAGGATTATTTGTCTGTGTCTCTTGACGCCGGTACCATAGTGCCTTCTTCCTCTCCGGCCGGGGCGGGGTTCTTTTTGTTAAGAAGAAGGACGGTACTCTGCGCCCCTGCGTGGATTATCGAGGGCTGAATGACATAACGGTTAAGAATCGTTATCCGCTTCCCCTTATGTCATCAGCCTTCGAGATTCTGCAGGGAGCCAGGTGCTTTACTAAGTTGGACCTTCGTAACGCTTACCATCTCGTGCGCATCAGAGAGGGGGACGAGTGGAAAACGGCGTTTAACACTCCGTTAGGGCATTTTGAGTACCGGGTTCTGCCGTTTGGTCTCGCCAATGCGCCAGCTGTTTTTCAGGCATTAGTTAATGATGTTCTGAGAGACATGCTGAACATCTTTGTTTTTGTCTATCTTGACGATATCCTGATTTTTTCTCCGTCACTCGAGATTCATGTTCAGCACGTTCGACGTGTTCTACAGCGCCTTTTAGAGAATTGTCTCTACGTAAAGTCTGAGAAGTGCTCTTTTCATGTCTCCTCCGTTACTTTTCTCGGTTCCGTTATTTCCGCTGAAGGCATTCAGATGGATTCCGCTAAGGTCCAAGCTGTCAGTGATTGGCCCGTTCCAAGGTCACGTGTCGAGTTGCAGCGCTTTTTAGGTTTCGCTAATTTCTATCGGCGTTTCATTCGTAATTTCGGTCAAGTTGCTGCCCCTCTCACAGCTCTTACTTCTGTCAAGACGTGTTTTAAGTGGTCCGGTTCCGCCCAGGGAGCTTTTGATCTTCTAAAAGAACGTTTTACGTCCGCTCCTATCCTCGTTACTCCTGACGTCACTAGACAATTCATTGTCGAGGTTGACGCTTCAGAGGTAGGCGTGGGAGCCATTCTATCCCAGCGCTTCCAGTCTGACGATAAGGTTCATCCTTGCGCTTATTTTTCTCATCGCCTGTCGCCATCTGAGCGCAACTATGATGTGGGTAACCGTGAACTGCTCGCCATCCGCTTAGCCCTAGGCGAATGGCGACAGTGGTTGGAGGGGGCGACCGTTCCTTTTGTCGTTTGGACAGACCATAAGAACCTTGAGTACATCCGTTCTGCCAAACGACTTAATGCCCGTCAAGCTCGTTGGGCGTTGTTTTTCGCTCGTTTCGAGTTTGTGATTTCTTACCGTCCGGGTAGCAAGAACACCAAGCCTGATGCCTTATCCCGTCTGTTTAGTTCTTCTGTGGCTTCTACTGATCCCGAGGGGATTCTTCCTTATGGGCGTGTTGTCGGGTTAACAGTCTGGGGAATTGAAAGACAGGTTAAGCAAGCACTCACGCACACTGCGTCGCCGCGCGCTTGTCCTAGTAACCTCCTTTTCGTTCCTGTTTCCACTCGTCTGGCTGTTCTTCAGTGGGCTCACTCTGCCAAGTTAGCTGGTCATCCCGGTGTTCGAGGCACTCTTGCGTCTATTCGCCAGCGCTTTTGGTGGCCGACTCAGGAGCGTGACACGCGCCGTTTCGTGGCTGCTTGTTCGGACTGCGCGCAGACTAAGTCGGGTAACTCTCCTCCTGCCGGTCGTCTCAGACCGCTCCCCATTCCTTCTCGACCATGGTCTCACATCGCCCTAGACTTCATTACCGGTCTGCCTTTGTCTGCGGGGAAGACTGTGATTCTTACGGTTGTCGATAGGTTCTCTAAGGCGGCACATTTCATTCCCTCGCTAAACTTCCTTCCGCTAAGGAGACGGCACAAATCATTATCGAGAATGTATTCAGAATTCATGGCCTCCCGTTAGACGCCGTTTCAGACAGAGGCCCGCAATTCACGTCACAGTTTTGGAGGGAGTTCTGTCGTTTGATTGGTGCGTCCGTTAGTCTCTCTTCCGGGTTTCATCCCCAGTCTAACGGTCAAGCAGAGAGGGCCAATCAGACGATTGGTCGCATACTACGCAGCCTTTCTTTCAGAAACCCTGCGTCTTGGGCAGAACAGCTCCCCTGGGCAGAATACGCTCACAATTCGCTTCCTTCGTCTGCTACCGGGTTATCTCCGTTTCAGAGTAGTCTGGGTTACCAGCCTCCTCTGTTCTCATCCCAGCTTGCCGAGTCCAGCGTTCCCTCCGCTCAAGCGTTTGTCCAACGTTGTGAGCGCACCTGGAGGAGGGTGAGGTCTGCACTTTGCCGTTACAGGGCACAGACTGTGAGAGCCGCCAATAAACGCAGGATTAAGAGTCCAAGGTATTGTTGCGGCCAGAGAGTGTGGCTTTCCACTCGCAACCTTCCTCTTACGACAGCTTCTCGTAAGTTGACTCCGCGGTTCATTGGTCCGTTCCGTGTCTCCCAGGTCGTCAATCCTGTCGCTGTGCGACTGCTTCTTCCGTGACATCTTCGTCGCGTCCATCCTGTCTTCCATGTCTCCTGTGTTAAGCCCTTTCTTCGCACCCCCGTTCGTCTTCCCTCCCCCCCCTCCCGTCCTTGTCGAGAGCGCACCTATTTACAAGGTACATAAGATCATGGACATGCGTTCTCGGGGACGGGGTCACCAATACTTAGTGGATTGGGAGGGTTACGGTCCTGAGGAGAGGAGTTGGGTTCCGTCTCGGGACGTGCTGGACCGTTCACTCATTGATGATTTCCTCCGTTGCCGCCAGGATTCCTCCTCGAGTGCGCCAGGAGGCGCTCGGTGAGTGGGGGGGGTACTGTCATGTTTTGTCATTTATTATCTTGTCTTGTCCCTGTGCTTCCCATTCTATTCGTTTCCCTCTGCTGGTCTTATTAGGTTCTTTCCCTCTTTCTATCCCTCTCTCACTCTCTCGCTCTCTCTTCTCTCTATCGTTCCGTTCCTGCTCCCAGCTGTTCCTATTCCCCTAATCAATCATTTAGTCTTCCCACACCTGTTCCCGATCCTTTCCCCTGATTAGAGTCCCTATTTCTTCCTTTGTGTTCCGTTCCTGTCCTGTCGGTTCCTTGTCTAGAATTCACCGTGCTGTGTTTGTGTATCGCCCTGTCGTGTCGTGTTTTCCTCAGATGCTGCGTGGTGAGCAGGTGTCTGAGTCTGTCTGGTTCAAGTGCCTTCCCGAGGCAACCTGCTGTTCACCTGCTGTTCAAGATCGAGTCTCAGTTTGTCCTCGTCATTTCGAGTGAAAGTTGTGTTTTTTGTTTGTATTTACTTTACTGGATTAAAGACTCTGTTTTCGCCAAGTCGCTTTTGGGTCCTCTTTCACCTGCATGACAGAAGGAACCGACCAAGGAATGGTGTCATGCAGGTGAAAGAGGACCCAAAAGCGACTTGGCGAAAACAGAGTCTTTAATCCAGTAAAGTAAATACAATCAAAAAACACAACTTTCACTCGAAATGACGAGGACAAACTGGAGACTCGATCTTGAACAGCAGGTGAACAGCAGGTTGCCTCGGGAAGGCACTTGAACCAAACAGACTCAGACACCTGCTCACCACGCAGCATCTGAGGAAAAAACACGACACGACAGGGCGATACACAAACACAGCACGGTGAATTCTAGACAAGGAACCGACAGGGCAGAAACGAATAACAAGGAGAGAAATAGGGACTCTAATCAGGGAAAAGGATCGGGAACAGGTGTGGGAAGACTAAATGATTGATTAGGGGAATAGGAACAGCTGGGAGCAGGAACGGAACGATAGAGAGAAGAGAGAGCGGGAGAGTGAGAGAGGGAGGGGGAGAGAGAGGGATAGAAAGAGGGAAAGAACCTAATAAGACCAGCAGAGGGAAACGAATAGAAGGAGAAGAACAGGGACAAGGCATGATAATCAATGACAAAACATGACAACCTCATGAAGCTGGTTGAGAGAATGCCAAGATTGTGCAAAGCTGTCATATATTTTGATTTGTTTAACACATTTTTGGTTACGGATTGGCGTCCCGTCAACGGGACAGTTGCAAATCATGCAGCGTGTCATGTCAAGATCGCAGATTTTTTGAAAAACAACAAATGTCGGTACATATAAGTGTCTTATATCAGCTGAAAGCTTAAATTCTTGTTAATACTGCACTGTCCAATTTACAGTAGCTATTACTGCGAAAAAATGCCATGTTTGAGGAGAGCTCCTAACAACAAAACACGGTTTACACCGTCAGAGAGCGACGCCTTCATGGCACGCCGATGATGCATGCGGTCATCACTTGAATGACTGTTTCTTTGTTAAATAAGCACCAATCGGGTTCAAACAAAGCTAGCTAGATAGCCATTGGCTATAAAGCTGGGCTTTATAGGAGTATCCGGAAAACATGTATATGTCGTAAAATATAGCTACTAACCTCTTTTGTTTTTTGCATTGTTGTTTTTTGTTTTCCTTTGTCTTTCACTTTTTTCTCTTTTGCTCATTTTGTTGGTTGTTGGTGCATCGGAGGGCATCTTGGGGGTGGGGAATGGAATTATTTTATTTATTTTTCCTCATGGGGGGATTGTGGGGGAGTCTTGGATGGTTGAGGACCAGCTCTTGGGGAACTGTGGAGGGCTGGTGAGAGATTTGTCGACGTGGTTCCTTCTGTGTGTCGCTCAGGATGGGAGGCTGTTAGATGACTAATGTGATGTAGCTGTTGAGCGGCTTCACTGCAGGTATATTGTATGTTTTGTATGTGTAAGTTGCCACTCCCCAATCTTACTGCATCGCTCCCTCTTGCTACTCATGAAGCGGCTTAGTAAATCCAAGATAGCCCCTTGATCAACCAACAACAGGATTGAAAAAACAAGACACCACTTTCCAACAGCAATGACAGAGCCGGTGTCAAAGCAGTCAGTTGCCATGCGATCACTTTGTGTCAAAGATAACATACCTTTACTAAAGGCTTATCATTGTGTTGCACAGGATCATTCTTAATACATTGTCCATTTACTTACACAACGTGTAGTAGGTGCCTCAAACAATTTATAAATTCTCCCATCTAAGCTTCACCCTTGAGCCATGTACAAATGTACAAAGATTCTCTTCCTAGAACATCCTCCTGGGTTAGAGGTGACCTTAAACCAATTAAAAGTTTGAGCCGGAGCAGTGTTCGGTCATTGTTACCCGCCAAGAGGCGACACATGAGAGGTGAGAGAGGTGCCCCAAGTTCCACACAGCCCCAAACCACCATGCTCCAATTACACTGATGCAAGAGTATCTGACAGAACCGTGAGAAACAGAGACGCTTCCGGAAGCATCCAGACTTTTTCAAATGGGATTAGAATGCTACCTCTTGATTCCGTCCCTGGGAGAGAGAGAACCGCCAGAGGGGAGTTGGATAACCACAGAGGAATAATTGGAGTGAACCTGAGATGATCAGGTGTGGAGTTTTGTAATAAGCCATTTCCATCAGTCTACACTGAGCATTTACGTCATGTAACAGAACAACTGCTGTTGCCTGCTCATTCCGTATGGCCAAAGTCAGAGTTACAGAACTGATGTATTGTCTATGGGTATTAAAGCCAAAGATCAATCTTTTTTCAACAGTTTTGTTTTAAGTTGAGGAGGCAGCATTAAATGACTGCCTTTTCTTGGCTATCTACTGTATGTGTCGTACAGTGTTGACCATGTACATAACATACAGCTCTCCCCAGGCCCATGCAGAGTCAGATGAAGGGCCTTACCTTCGGCCGCTCGTCAACATGTGTGACATCACCAGTTTGAATAGGAGGGAGCCTTGCATGCGGCCATTTCCCTGTGTGTAGAGCAAACAGCCTCGATCTCCTACAGAGGACGGCATATCCCTCATCTGTCAGTATTAAAGGAGACCATTACTCAATCATTCTAGGCTTGGCTTCACACTTGTGTTTTTTTTACCAGGCTATGCTGTTTTATCTGATGTTCCATCTCATTTCAGGTGGTTTAATTAAAGGGGTTCAGTTCAGTGTGGCCAAGTTGGTAAAACATGGTGCTTGTCACGCCAGCGTTGTGGGTTCAATTCCTACAGGGGACCAGTACAAAAAAGTATGAAAATGGATGGACTCACAACTGTAGTTGCTCTGAATAAGAGTGTCTGCTAAATGACATAAATGTAAATACAGTATCTCTATAGCTAGTTGTACTTAACAGCACTTTACCCTGAATTGAACTTTAACCTGTGCCTAGAAAAGGTATTTTGGAAATGTTGAAAAGACCTGTATTCTTAGTACTGGAATAGGGGCTGTATTAACCTTCAATGATGGGCTTGAAGCCATAAATCTCTCCTTTGAAAACTATTTCTGATACGTTGATTAAATTGTGATTGTTATGACATTTACCTCAGACAAACACTCTCAGAGTGTAGCTAGCTCCCAAAATGGCTTTCCCTACCAGGGCTTCCACTGTCAAATGTCAGTTTTTTACAATCCTCCTGTACGTGAAATTGTCAGAGTATCAGGGACCTTCTCAGTCGAATCACAAACCAACAGCACACAAAGGAATCTAATGAGATATGGGTGCGTGTTCTGAAGTAACACAGCCACAGGTGAAACGGTTTACAGATTGATACATGGGAAGGAAAAGAAAGCATAACAAATGTTGATAAAGAACCCATTTATTTTTCATCTCTGAATTTATTTTATTCTTACCTTTGATACTCCTCACAAAGAATATATCAATTTATTTTCGACTTGATCCCAATTAGGATCCTCCACTGCAATTATAATAATTTGTTGTCTGAAGGCAAATACACTACAGTGGAAGACATAGAAGAGGAGATGTCAACAGAAGGGAACAGTAGCCATTGGGGATGTGTTGACATCATTGAGCGGAGCTGGATACATGGGAAGAGAGACAGACAGACAGCTGCACACAACTGCAGCCTGACAGGCCTGTCTGTCGGTCTTTCTCCTGTGATTGAGAAGTCTGTTTAATGTTGACTGGGGACAAAGGGCTTTCCATCCCTCTGCTGTGACACCACCAGTCACACAACAGCTACAGGGTCACTGGCAGGATGACTACTGACAGGAAAGGGGTTCTCCATGCTGCCTGGACCCCATTGGTTGTCATGAAGCATGTAGGACAGATGCACTGTGTGCAGTGATTCAGGCTGATTATCTTCCCTCTCTGTGACTGATCCTTTGTGTGTGTTCCCGTTTTAATGTCAAATGCACAGTGAAACGCTTTTCTTGCAAGCTGCAAATCCAACAATGCAGTAATCAATGTAAATGTAGCACAAAAATAACATATGACAGAACAAAAACACACAAGAAACACGAGAAAGAATGAACCTATATACAGGGTCAGTTCCAATCCAATATTTACAATGTGCAGGGATACCGGAGTGATGGACGTAGATATGTGTAGGGGTAAGGTGACTTGGCATCAGAATATATGATAAACAGAGTAGCAGCAGCGCAAATTATGATTGTATGTGAGTGTGTGTGTGTGTGTTTGTGTGTGTAGAGTCAGTATAAATGTGTGTGCATGTCAGGGGCGCAACATTCACTGGGGACAGGGAGGTCATGCCCCCACCTGGAATGCTTTTCCAACAGTCTTGAAGGAGTTCCCACATATGCTGAGCACTTGTTGGTTGCTTTTCCTTCACTCTGCGGTCCAACTCATCCCAAACCATCTCAATTGGGTTGTGGTCGGGGGATTGTGGAGGGCAGGTCATCTGATGCAGCACTCCATCACTCTCCATCTTGGAAAATAGCCCTTACACAGCCTGGAGGTGTATTGGGCCATTGTCCTTTTGGAAAACGAATGATAGTCCCACTAAGCGCAAACCAGATGGGATGGCGTATCACTGCAGAATGCTGTGGTAGCCATGCTGGTTAAGTGTGCCTTGAATTCTAAATAAATCACAGTGTCACCAGAAAAGCACCTCCACACCATAAAATCTCCTCCTCCATGCTTTACGGTGGGAACTACATATGTGGAGATCATCAGTTAACGCATCATCTCACAAAGACACGGCGGTTGGAACCAAACATCTCCAATTTGGACTCCATACCAAAGGGCAAGTTTCCACCGGTCTAATGTCCATTGCTCATGTTTCTTGGCCCAAGCAAGTCTCTTCTTCTTATTGGTGTCCTTTAGTAGTGGTTTCTTTACAGCAATTTGACCATGAAGGCCTGATTCACAAGTCTCCTCTGAACAGTTGATGTTGAGATGTGTCTGTTACTTGAAATCTATGAAGCATTTTTTGGGGCTGAAATTTCTGAGGCTGGTAACTCTAATGAACGTATCCTCTGCAGCTGAGGTAACTCCGGGTCTTCCATTCCTGTGGCGGCCCTCATGAGAGCCAGATACATCATAGCGCTTGATGATTTTTGCGACTGCACTTGAAGAAACTTTCAAAGTTCTTAACATTTTTCTTATTGACTGACCTTCATGTCTTAAAGTAATGATGGACTGCTATATCTCTTTGCTTATTTGAGCTGTTCTTGCCATAATATGGACTTGGTATTTTACCAAATAGGGCTATCTTCTGTATACCACCCTTACCTTGTCACAACACAAATGACTGGCTCAAACACATTAAGAAGAAAATAAAGCACATTGAGCACGTCTGGGACCTGTTGGATCAGAGGGTGAGGGCTAGGGTCATTCCCCCCCAGAAATGTCTGGGAACTTGCAGGTGCCTTGATGGAAGAGTGGGGTAACATCTCACAGCAAGAACTGTCACATCTCATGCAGTCCATGAGGAGGAGATGCACTGCAGTACTTAATGCAGCTGGTGGCCACACCAGATACTGACTGTTACTTTTGATTTTGACCCCCACTTTGTTCAGGAACACATTATTCCATATATGTTAGTCACAAGTCTGTGGAACTTGTTCAGTTTATGTCTCAGTTGTTTAATCTTGTTATGTTCACACAAATATTGACACATGTTAAGTTTGCTGAAAATAAACGCAGTTGACAGTGAGAGGACGTTTCTTTTTTTGCTGAGTTTATATGCCAGCGAAAATGAATATCATGCACTCAGAAATGCAATTCCTTGGCTAGAGGTGTAAAACACAAAAAGGGACATATTTGCTTTTGTTATGGTCTTCTGACAAAGAGTATGTTCTTTGATCTCAGCATTTCTACAGATTCTTCCTTCTCCCTGTTTTTGATTGCTTGGAAATGTTGATTCTGGAGACTCAGAAGAATATGTGTAACCAAGCATTAATAGTCGCTAAGAAATGCATTGCCATTAATTGGAAGGTTTATTATCACAATGTCACAACGGAATGGAAGAAATATCAAGTTATGTATCCCTAAATTTGATATATTACAAGATTAAGTGTATACTGGGTAACTTTCATAACGTCTGGATGCCTTATATGGAATACAGTACGACAAAAGGAGTCTGAAAACATGTCCATGTCAGGGGAGAA
Source organism: Oncorhynchus gorbuscha (assembly GCF_021184085.1). NCBI lineage: Eukaryota > Metazoa > Chordata > Actinopteri > Salmoniformes > Salmonidae > Oncorhynchus > Oncorhynchus gorbuscha. The sequence continues at coordinate 45,223,919 of NC_060173.1, read as the reverse complement.
ACCTATTTAGGCAATCCCTAGCTGCTGGGTTGCTGTCCTGGCCCTTGGGGTCTGCCTTCTTGTGGGTTGCCACTCTGGCATCCTAACACACCCAAAACCAATAATGTATGCTTCTCTAAGATCCTAAAACTGAGTGTGGTGTGTTGGGTTGGGGGGCTGCAGGGTGGTGGACCCAGCTATATTGTGTGCAAGTTTTTTTAAACTTTACAGTACTATCAGGCATATGAGATTCATTATTTAGAGGATTTGCTGTTTATGTGTGTCAATGTATATTTGTTTCCAAACCTTTCCCCCAAAAAAGGAAATAAAAGTGGAAAGGAAATTGTGTTGGGAGAGAGTTGAGTTATGTACTAGACAGGTGGGGGTTGGGTGTGCAGGAGGCTCGGGCTGGCTGGACGGTCTGGCTGAAATTTGATATTGAACGTGTCTTAATTAAGAGAATCAAAAGTCTTTATTGTTAATTTTGTTAGGCTATTGGTTAAAGATGCAACACAATATGGATTATTGAATTACCTTTGATCTAGTTCAGTCTTATCAATCACTTAAACATATTTAATAATGGTCTATTACCTAGCTTGATTACTGTGGGCCTTTTTGCTTACTTTTTGTTGTTCTAAATAGACTTGGCATATTGGATTGTGTAGAACTGCAGGAAATGAGCATTAGATGGCCAAACCCACATTCAGGTTATTCCCCCCCAGTTCTAAAACCAAAGTTGCACTCCTGGTGTATGTTATGTGTGTGTTGGAGTGTCAGCGTGCGTGAGTGTGCCTAGAGACTGTGCAAAAAAAAACACAAAAGAAATACAAGGGTCACCTCAGATAGTCATCATGTTAGCTAATTAGCAGTCTTATGGCTTGGGGATGGAAGCTGTTCAGGAGCCTGTTAGTGTCAGACTTGATGCACCGGTACAATCTATGGCTTGTGTGTGTACAGTGGCTTGCAAAACTATTCCACCCTTTGGCATTTTTCTCATTTTGTTGCCTTTTCAACCCAGAATTTGGGGGTTTGTATAATTTGATTTACATAACATGCCTACTACCACTTTCAAGATGCAAAATATTTTTTATTATGAAACAAACAAGAAATAAGACAAAAAAAATAGTAAACGTAAGCGTGCATAATTATTCACCTATTTAAAAACAATAATGTTCATTTTACCCAAACACGTACAGTTGAAGTCGGAAGTTTACATACACTTAGGTAGGAGTCTCATTTTTCATTTTTCAACCACTCCACACATTTCTTGTTAAACTATAGTTTGGCAAGTTGGTTAGGACATCTACTTTGTGCATGACACAAGTAATTTTTCCAACAATTGTTTACAGACAGATTATTTCTCTTATAAATCACCATATCACAATTCCAATGGGTCTGATGTTTACATACACTAAGTTGACTGTGCCTTAAAACAGCTTGGAAAATTCCAGAAAATGATGTCATGGCTTTAGAAGCTTCTGATAGGCTTATTGGCATAATTTGAGTCAATTGGAGGTGTAAAAAAGTATGGTTCATCCTTGGGAGCAATTTCCAAACGACTGAAAGTACCACGTTCATCTGTACAAACAATAGTACGCAAGCATAAACACCATGGGACACACAGCAGTCATACCGCTCAGCCAGGATAAAGGCATAAAAAAGACAGACTCCGGTTTGCAACTTCACATGGGGACAAAGATCATCCTCTGGTCTGATGAAACAGCAATAGTACTGTTTGGCCATTATGACCATCGTTATGTTTGGAGGAAAAAGGGGGAGGCTTGCAAGCCGAAGAACACCATCCCAACTGTGAAGCACGGGGGTGGCAGCATCATGTTGTGGGGGTGCTTTTCTGCAGGAGGGACTGATGCACTTCACAAAATAGATGGCATCATGAGGTGGGAAAATTATGTGGATATATTGAAGCAACATCTCAAGACATCAGTCAGGAAGTTAAAGCTTGGTCGCAAATGGACAATGACCCCAAGCATACTTCCAAAGTTGTGGCAATATGGCTTCAAGACAACAGAGTCAAGGTATTGGAGTGGCCATCACAAGGCCCTGACCTCAATCCCCTACAAATACTTTTTTGCAGAACTGAAAAAGCGTGTGCGAGCAAGGAGGCCTTCAATCCTGACTCGGTTACACCAGCTGTCAGGAGGAATGGGCCAAAATCCACCCAACTTATTTTGGGAAGCGTGTGTAAGGCTGCCCAAAACGTTTGACCCAAGTTAAACAATTTCAAGGCAATGCTACCAAATACTAATTCAGTGTATGTAAACTTCTGACCCACTGTGAATGTGATGAAATAATTAAAAGCTGAAATAAATCATTCTCTCTACTATTATTCTGACATTTCACAATCTTAAAATAAAGTGGAGATCCCAACTGACCTAATACAGGGAACTTTTACTTGGATTAAATATCAGGAATTGTGAAAAACTGAGTTTAAATGTATTTGGCTAAGGAGTATGTCTACTTCTGACTTCAATTGTATATATGTATATATATATACATACACACAATGCATTAGAAAAGTATTCAGATCCCTTCCCTTTTAACACATTTTGTTAAGCTACAGCCTTATTTAAAAATGTATTAAATATGTTGTTTTCTCATCAATCTACACACAATACCCCATAATGACAAAGTTTTTTTTGAATCAATAAATATTTGCTAATTTATTAAAAATAAAAAACAGAAATACCGTATTTACATCAGTACTGACCCTATGCTATGATACTCGAAATTGAGCTCAGTTGCCTCCGGTTTCTGTTGATCATCCTTGAGAAATGTTTTAACTTGATTGGAGTCCACCTGTGGTACATTCAATTGATTTAAAAAAATGTGGAAAGGCACACCTGTCTATATAAGGTCCCACATTGGACAGTGCATGTCAGAGCTAAAAACAAAGCCCTGAGGTCAAAGGAATTGTATGCAGAGCTCCGGGACAGGATTGTGTCGAGGCACAGATCTGGGGAAGGGTACAAAAACATTTTTGCAGCATTGAAGATTCCCAAAAACACAGTAGCTTCCTATCATTCTTAAATGGAAGAAGTTTGGAACCAACAAGACTCCTCCTAGAAGGGCCTTGGTCAGGGAGGTGACCAAGAAGCCCATGGTCACTCTGACAGAGCTCCAGACTTCCTCTGTGGAGATGGGAGAAACTTCCAGAAGGACAACCATCTCTGCAGCACTCCACCTATTCGGCCTTTATGAGAAACAAGATTCATGAAGTATGGTGGTGGCAGCATCATGCTGTGGGGATGTTTTTCAGCGGCAGGGACTGGGAGACTAGTCAGGAATGAGGGATAGATGAACGGAGCGAAGTACAGAGAGATCCTTGATTAAAACCTGCTCCAGAACACTCAGGAACTCAGACTGGGCAAAGTTATCTTCCAACAGGACAACAACCCTAAGCACACAGCCAAGACAATGCAGGAGTAGCTTAGCGCTGAGTCATCTGAATGTCCTTGTGTGGTCCAGCCAGTACCCAGACTTAAACCCGATTGAACATCTCTGGAGAGACCTATAAATAGCTGTGCAGCGACACTCTCCATCCAGCCTGACAGAGCTTGAGAGGATCTGCAGATAAGAATGGGAGAAACTCCTCAAATACAGGTGTGCCAAGCTTATAGTGTAATATCCAAGAAGACTCTAGGCTGTACTCACTGCCAAAGGTGCTTCAACAAAGTATTGAGTAAAGGGCCTGAATAATTATGTACATGTAATTTCAGTCTTTTATTTTTACCTTTTCACACGTGCCAACAAAAATGGTGTGATCATTCTACAGTGGTCCCTGTAGTGTACACTCAAACCGGTGTGATTAGAACGCTTATTTAGAAAGTCCAGTTTAGATTGATTCAACAGTCAACGTTTGAGCTAGCCACTGTTTTTTGACAGAAACATTTTGCACAGACACCGTCCTTACAAAGTTATGTCCTGAATGTGAACAGTTTGTGAACCATGTTTGTTTTTTCGGGTCAACCATAGATCAGAAGAGAAAATAAGATGAGTTTGGTCTGTTTGCATGATGAAGGGGGGGGGTGCCTATGATCATTTACTTCCTTTCATTCACTTACAGAAGTTTACTCGAAAGATGAGTGAACCATTCCTTCACCTCATTATAACATCTTTGGTCTGACAGACATTTACGTGACAGCCAGAATGCATTGTATAATGTCAACAAACATCGCGCCAGACATAGCTCGGCAAATAGCTTAGCATTAGCTCATCATAATCAGTACAACCTTTAAAAAAGTATTTTAAGACGCATGTAGGTGTCTATTACAATCTATGCAATAATCAGAAGGCATTACTTGTCACCAGCACTTGAAAATGTGAATAAAACTGTAAATACATTATGCTCCATACACACATACATGCTGTATGCTACAGTAGAAACGACAACACGGTATACAGAAAGTAAGTTATTTACTTTGATAGGAACGCCCACATGTCCAAAGTTAATATTTGTAAGGAAAACAACAATGAAGGCAATGCTAGCGCCAGCCAGAAATTGCACCAGTTCGTGCAAGACTGAGCAAATGTCTGCATACTTGATCTGAAGAAACACTGGGGAGATGCTTGGGCTCTCCTCGAAGAGAGAGGGAGTTTGTTCGGCTCAGTGAAGCCTCAAATGGGCTAATTCTGGGCTACTTCTATCTGAATTAATGAGGAAGCAGAACACATCTCAATACAAACTTTTGTTAGAAAATGCAATTTGTTAGAAAATCATTTGATATTGACAATTTGAAAAATAGTCTATAGGTAATTAGCCGGCAGCGCGTGTTAACTGACCTGTTGCGTAATAATCACATTTTGGAACAGTGTGTGCATTCTGACATCGCATACACAAAACAGCTTGGGCGACTGTAAGAGATATTTGGAACTCACTGTGAAAAGTTTAATAAATTTGCTAAAATTTCAAAAAAACTATTTAGCTTTGTCATTACAGGCTATTGTGTGTAGATTGATGAGGGGGAAAAACAATTTAATCAATTTTTGAATAAGGCTGTAACATCACAAAATGTGGAAAAAGTCAAGGGATCTGAATAATTTATTTATTTAACAAAAAATAAAAGTTGCACTCCGTCAATACCCCTGTTCATTACGGACAATCTTATGCAGGGCCAGTCCTTGCCGTCCTTGCCGCCCTAGGTGAGACCAAAAAATAACGCCACTGCAGAACTAAAATAGTCCCAGTAAGAAAAATGACGTTGAAATGACCTGTACAATATGTATTTTGCAGACGTTGAAAGTAGGTTCAATTTAGGTTCTAAATGAAAGTTGAAAATACTTATTTTCTGGATGTTGAAAATATGTATTTTCCCGATGTTGAAATCAGGCTCTGTCACGCCCTGACCATAGAGCTTTTTATGTCTCTATTTTGGTTTGGTCAGGGTGTGATTTGGGTGGGCATTCTATGTTCCTTTTTCTATGTTTTTGTATTTCTTTGTTTTGGCCGGGTATGGTTCTCAATCAGGGACAGCTGTCTAGCTTTTTCCCACAGGGTTTTTGTGGGTAGTTAATTTCTGTTTAGTGTTTTTCACCTTTCAGGACTGTTTCGGTTATTCCCTTTGTTGTTTTGTTATAGTGTTCAGTTTTAATAAAGAAAGCATGAACACTTTCCACGCTGCGATTTGGTCCGATGATTCTCTCTACTCTTCTTCAGATGACGAATACCGTTACAGGCCCATTTTTTGTTCTGAATGAAAGTTGAAAAGATGTCATTTATAGACATGCCCGGTCAGGACCAAAAAAAGACGTCCAACAGACATCGGCTTGTGCTTACTGGGGTGTAGCCTACCATGCTGGCTGCAGTGGAATTGTATGATTGCCCATCCATGTGGTAGGCCCACCATTTGTAAAACAGGCTGTTGCATTGGCTTTATTATTCCTGATTCCAGTGACTAATCTATTAGGCTATTTAAGCTCTGAACATCAGCTACCCAACTTTGTCAGGAGTTATCGTGAGCCTATTTGCAATGTGTTTACACAGCAGAAAATGCAGAAGTATTTTCTTTTTCGATATGATCAGCTTGTCAAACATTTAGAATACAAACTTGAAACCACTGATCATGACAAATGGGGTGAAACAGTTGTGATTGTCCATTCCATGTTGACATGTCCTGTTTTTAGGATATGTTACTTGTTATGAACATGACAGTGCAATTTTTACTTGATTGGGCGCTATTTAAAATAGACTATTTGATCAGAGAAACCTGCATGATGTCAAAAGTGTCCATTTCTTACATTGTCACACATTTTATCTCCAGCCTGTATGCAACAGAAAAGGCCACATACTATATCTGCTTCATGATTTGTGTTCATTTATTTTACGGAACGTTGGTGGAGCATCGCAGCTATGCGTCTCTCCAATATCACCCTGGCGAGACACGCTGGGAATTGACAAGCAAAATATTTTGCACATTTGTCACAGAGCAGCACATTTGCCACTGGTTCTGGGAAATGTTCAATTTTGGGGGGCAGAATTATGTGAGGTTTTATGTGTTGTTGTTCGAGGTGCGTCTTGGTCAGTTTAGCTTAGAAAATGCTGCCCTCGTTAATCTGCAGAATAAGCCTGCCTAATGAGTGGGCCGGCAGTGTATTGACAATGCAATGGGTGCAGGTTTGGTCGCAGTCCACACCCAACTTGGTGGTAGAGTGTTGGTCTGTGATCCACTCCAAACTTTCAATGCATAAATCATGAATCAAAATTGTGTCAATATTGCAAGAAAATAGTCATTTCACATAACCATACCACAAGGTAGCTCTTAACCTGCTTCATTTAGAACAAGAAAACCAACTGAAAGTAGCTAGCTAGCCAAGTTACTAGTTAGTAAGCTATCTAGCTAGTTAGCTTATATTAACCAGTAAAATTATATTCTAGTTACTAGCAAAGATAAATATACATCTCAAATTAGCTACTCACTTTAGCGTTAACCTCTCTGCGCACCGAACCCGTAAGTGGGATTAAATTCGACAACATACGGCAATCGCTACATAAATAGTCATATTAAACATTCAGGAAAATACAAGTGTCTCACATGGGTCGAAAGCCTAGAATCTTGCTAATTCAACTGCGTTGTCAGATTTAAAAAAAAAAAAGATTTTCTTGCTAAAGAATACGATGCGATTATCTGAGAACAAAGCCCCATAAAAAATAACTATTTCAACCAGCACAGGCGTAACAACATCACAAATTGCAATAAAATAAATTGATTACCTTTGACGAACTTCCTCTGTTTGCAATCCCAATGCTCATTGTTACACAATGAATGGTCTTTTATTTGATGAAATCCATTTTTATAGCCTAACACGAAACATTTTGTGAACCGCTTGTGTCGTGAATTCCGTCTCATTCCAATTTCGACAACACATTCAATGAAAATACACACACTAAACGTGACTTTTCCAGTCATGTTTGGTTTCATTTCAATCAACTGGTTTGTTTGTAACACAACCAAACCTGATGGGTCATTTCGCGGGATGTATTGACTGAAAGAAATCGATTTGAAGACAACAAGTAATGACATCATTGTGCATCAATGATATGACCGCTGTTTCGTTGATTGACTGTATTTAACCCAGTGACCATTGATCGTCTTGAAATCTAGCTGGGTAGATAGCCAATGAGCTGAGGTAAACGGCAATATGAAATGTTTATGTGTTGGAAGACCAACCCATGTAGTAAACTCCGACGTAAAAAGGTTCATTCGCCATTGAAGATTCATACCGGAAGGAGCCACGCATGTTATGCACAACATTGTTTTGGTAAAGCGCATCTTCAGCTGTTTATATATCAATCAGTATGGCGACTAAGTCAGGGAAAGCTAAATCTATGTCTAGGTATACAGATGTACACACCATTTTAGAAGAAATTGATCGGGAAAGTGAGACAGAGATGGTTGGGGGACGATTAATTTAGCGATTCCCAATTGGAGGAATATCAATTTGGACTGGTAAGTTCTTCTCATGCTAATGCAGTTGTTTGAAATTAATAATATAAAATATTATTTGTGAGATTAAATAGCCTATTTAAGGCTGTTGAGGGGAGGGCAGGCCCACAACAATGGCCAAAGTGAAATGGAGACAGTAGATACAGCTGGTCTGTTGTAATATAATAAAGTGTATCGATCTGGGTGAAGTGGGTGCAGGAAACAGAGAGTTCAGTATAGTGTTCTTTAATGCACAAACGGGGAACATAAGCCACCACACGAAACACTGGGCGCTCACAAAAACAAATGCCCCAAACACGGGGACTAAAACAGTCCAGCAAAAACCCACGAACAGGGAAAAACACGTTCACCTCAAACGTGCACAAATGTCACACAAACAATAATAATATAATATAATATAATATAATATATGCCATTTAGCAGACGCTTTTATCCAAAGCGACTTACAGTCATGTGTGCATACATTCTACGTATGGGTGGTCCCGGGGATCGAACCCAATCCCGCACAAAGAGCAGGCGGGCCAGCTGGCTAATAAAGCCCAACTCATCACCAAAATAAATAACAGGTGTAACCAATAAAAAGACAAGGAGGGGGAGGAAAGAATCCGTGGCAGCTAGTAGGCCGGCGATGATGACCGCCGAGCGCCACCCGAACGGGAAGGGGAGCCACCTTCGGTATGAGTCGTGACATAAAGACAGTAGATCTAGCTGATCTGTCATAATATAAATGAGACAGTAGATCTAGCAGGTCTATAATAATATATTCAACCTTATGTTCCCTGTACTCTATATATATCTGTTTATTTTACCTGTTGATACAGGGCTCATATGTGAAACTATTATAACTGAACATACAAGAATATGCATATCCTTGGTTCTGAGCCTGAGCTACAGGCAGTTAGATTTGGGTATGTCTTCAGGCAGAAATTGAAAAAAGTAGGGTGGTAGTTGTAAGAGGTTAAATTGTTTGAGGTATTTTCTGAACAGCTTCTCGCTTCTTTGTTTCTCCAGTTTGACCACATCGTTTACACACTCAATTGTGGCGCCCAAATAAAAAAATGACAGTTGGAAATATGTGATTCTTGTTGCTAGGCTACCACTTAAAGTACTTTCAGCTTGCAGTTTGCGCTCGCCTTTATTGAAAGGGAATACCAAAATTATAGTGTCTGAAATAATTATATGGATGTAATATTTGTCAAATTATTGAATATGTTCTCAAATAAGCATCAGAAATTGTGCTTATTTAGCATATCAAAATCCTAATATGGACCTCAGTCAAGAGCATATCCATTGTACGTGCTGAGAAGATTTACTATGAAGGCCTACTGTCAGTATTTGTCATCATATAGAGAAAATAAGATGTCCACATAGGCTTATCTCAGGATATCTAATGAGTCAATATCCAGCCATACCATGTATGATATCCGGAGGGAATCCAAAAATGATATGTGCAGTGACAAATGTGTTGTTGTTTTAGCTCTGTACTCCAGCACTTTGAATTTGAAATGATACAATAGTATGAGGTTAACCTTAAGAGTGAGACAATATAAGTAACATAATGAAAAAAATCCCATCAAAATCCGTCAGTTTAACCTATAGATGTGTTTTTTTTGCATGGGCTGCCTATGTTGGCCTTCCGCATCTGCGGTGGAAGGTGGCCGAGCTACAGCTCTGTTTGTCAGACCATGAGACATCCCGAAATCCACAAAAACATCTGTGGCGTCCAAATGGTTTGGCCTACAAACCCAATCTATGGAAAGATGAGACTGTCACAAACATGACGGTGTTCTCCGTTTTGCTCTACGACCCAGGCAAGCCGTAGTTGCACTGCATTTCTGAGATCTCTATTCAAAAAGAACGTCCAACAGTGATATTTTCACACATCATCATCATCTGATCCAGGAAGGAATTTTCTAAATGACAGTGAAGTGATGAACAGCTGATAGCAGCCCAAGTGCTGGAAAAAAAGGTGTACACGAGGAAAAAAGGTGTTCGCGAGGATCATCCAGAATATTTTGATGTCTCATTCGTTACACTTGTGAAGACAGGTGTACCTATATCCACATTGGGTATAATATCCCTAGCGAATTGATGTTGATCACCTGTTGTTGTCTGCTTGATTTACAGCAGGGTCTCGTTAGATTTAACAGAGAAAGCATCAAGGTAATGAGTTCATGTTTTTGTGCCTCTGATTGGACAGTCTACTGTGCACAATAGTGTAGCACAGGAGGCTGCTGAGGGGAGGCTGGCTCATAATAATGGCTGGAATGGAGTAAATGGAATGGCAACAAACACATGTAAACCATGTGTTTGATGTGTTGGATGCCATTCAATGTATTCCGTTCCAGCCATTACTATTCTAGCCATTACTTTTACCAGCTATTGCTATTAAGGTGCCCCCGGCCGCCTGTGTTGTGTTGGACAGACTGTTGCGCGACACCCAACACTATTCCTATGAAATATTTTGGATATAATGACAACAAACTACATAGCCTAGTGGACTTCTTCACAATATCAGACCCGCTGTCACGTCCTGACCTGAGATATCTCTATTTTCTTAATATTTTGGTTAGGTCAGGGTGTGACTAGGGTGGGTACTCTAGTTTTTTGTATGTCTAGGTTTTTTGTATGTCTAGGGTTTTTGTAGGTCTAGGTGATTTGGCCACAGACCGACCATCCACTGGACCTAAAACAAAGTTTACAATGCTTTAAAAAATGATGATAATAATAATAATAATATTATTTAAGCGTGAACAAATTTAAAAAAATTAAAAACAAGGCAAAACAAGCTCACATTTTAGTCTCTGACCGGGCAAGATGAACAAGGCATCCGCAGGTTACAATCAATAAGCAATAAGCACATCAACCTTAATGCCCCCCCTCCCAAAAAAAACACAAAGAAATGCTCATCCAACCCTTAGTCACAAGGGAATCAAATACAGACTTATTTTTGTTTTAATATGAATGCCATCAGAGGATGGACTGTTTAAAGTAAGACCGGAATGGAGCCCAAGCCTCATAAAACAGCTTGGGGTTCCCACGTGTATTCAATTACATTTTGTCTAGTTTCAGAGAGCAAAACACATCTCTCACCCAATATTTATAAGATGGGGGAGCTGCCATCTTCCAGTTCTGTAGTATTAGCCGTCGAGCTAAAAGAGTTGTGTAAGCAAGTGTCCAACTGAATTCTTGACTGTCACGCCTTGGTCATTGTATTTTGTGTTTTTGTTATATATTTGTTCAGGCCAGGGTGTGACATGGGTTTATTGTGTTGTCGTATCGGGTTTTTTGTAGGCATTGGGATTGTGGTTGATTAGGGGTGTGTCTAGTATAGGCTTGGCTGCCTGAGGCGGTTCTCAATCAGAGTCAGGTGATTCTCATCGTCTCTGATTGGGAACCGTATTTAGGTAGCCGGGGTTTCACTGTGTATTTCGTGGGTGATTGTTCCTGTCTCTGTGTAGTTGTTCACCAGACAGGCTGTATTAGGTTTTCTCGTTCCATTTGTTGTTTTTGTATTTATTAAGTTATTTCATGTATCGTCATTTGTTTCAGTAAAGACATGAGTAACCACCACACTGCATTTCGGTCCGACTCTCTTTCGACGAACGAACGCCGTTACAGAATCACCCACCACACACGGAACGAGTGGTGTGGTAACAGGCATCGACAGTAGGAGCAGCGAAAGGAGGATGAATTGTTCGGAGACGAACTGGAGGCGGCGAGAGCTGAGAGACGCTGTTATGAGGAGAAACAACAGCGGCAGCAGGAGCTACAATATCGGGAGTATACGACGTGGGATGAAATAGACAGGTGGGCGGTCGACCCAGAGAGAGTGCCGGAGCCCGCCTGGGATTCGCTAGAGCAGTGCGAGGAGGGCTATAGGAGAATGGAGTTGGAGAGGCAATCACAACGGCGCAGAGGAAAGCCCCTGAGTCAGCCCCAAAAATTTATTTGGGGGGGCTCAGAGGGAGAGTGGCAGAGTCTGGAGATAGACCTGAGCCAACTCTCCTTGTTAATCGTGTCGGAGCCAAGGAGGAGACCAGAACCAGAGCCGGTGTTAGAGGTGAGCGAAGCAGAGACTGTGAAGGAGTTAATGGGGAAGGTGGAGTGGAGAGTAATGCGGGAGTTGCTAGCTTGGTGCTTTAGGTACAAGATTCGTCCAACGGAGCGTGTCGGGGATTTGATGACACCTGGGTCAGCGCTCCATACTCGTCCTGCGGTGCGTGTTAGTCGGCTGGTGAAAAATGTGCCAGCCTCACGCACTAGGCCTCCTGTGTACCTACCTAGCCTTGCACGTCCTGTGCCAGTCCTGCTCTCAGGCTCTCCAGTACTCCTTCACGGTCTAGCCCATCCTGTGCCACCTCCACACACCAGCCCTCCGGTGGCAGCTCCCTGCACCAGGCTTCCTGTGCGTGTCCTCGGCCCAGTACCACCAGTGCCAGCACCACGCATCAGGCCTACAGTGCGCCTCGCCTCGCCTCTTCTGCGCTGCCGGAGCCTCCCGCCTGTTCAGAGCTATCAGAGCCTTTCTCCTCTCCTGCGCTACCGGAGTCTCCCGCCTGTTCAACGCTTCTAGAGCCTTCCTCCTCTACAGCGCTGCTGGAGCCTCCTGCCTGTTCGGAGCAGCATGAGCTGCCAGTCTGCATGAAGCAGCCAGAGCTGTCAGTCTGCAAGGAGCTGCCAGTCTGCAAGGAGTTGCCAGTCTGCAAGGAGCTGCCAGTCTGCAAGGTGCTGCCAGCCTGCATGGAGCAGTCAGAGCTGTCAGCCTGCATGGAGCAGTCAGAGCTCTCAGTCTGTATGAAGCAGCCAGAGCTGTCAGTCTGCATGAAGTAGCCAGAGCTGTCAGTCTGCAAGGAGCTGCCAGTCTGCAGGGAGCTGCCAGTCTGCAAGGAGCTGCCAGTCTGCAAGGAGCTGTCAGTCTGCAAGGAGCTGTCAGCCTGCATGGAGCAGCCAGAGCTGTCAGTCTGCAAGGAGCTGCCAGTCTGCAGGGAGCTGCCAGTCTGCAAGGTGCTGTCAGTCTGCATGGAGCAGCCAGAGCTGTCAGTCTGCATCCCACATTCTTCCAGATCTGCCAGTCAACCAGTCTCTTCCAGATCTGCCAGTCAACCAGAATCTTCCAGATCCGCCAGCCAGCCAGGATCTACCGGAGCCTACTACCTGCCTGAGCTTCATCTCAGTACTGGGCTTCCTCTCAGTACTGGGCTTCCTCTCAGTACTGGGCTTCCTCTGAGTACTGGGCTTCCCCTCAGTCCCGAGCTGCCCCTCAGTCCCGGGTTTCCTCAGTCCCGAGCTGCCCCTCAGTCCCGAGCTGCCTCTCAGTTCAGTGGGGTTCTGGGTGAGGACTATTAGGCCATGGTCGGCGGCGAGGGTGGATTATCCCAGGACGCGAAGGGGAGGAACTATGACATTAATGGAGTGGGGTCCACGTCCCGAGCCGGAACCGCCACCATGAACAGACGCTCACCCGGACCCTCCCTATGGTTGTGAGGTGCGTCTGGGAGTCCGCACCTTAGGGGGGGGGGGGTTCTGTCACGCCTTGGTCATTGTATTTTGTGTTTTCGTTATATATTTGTTCAGGCCAGGGTGTGACATGGGTTTATTGTGTTGTCGTATTGGGTTTTTTGTAGGCATTGGGATTGTGGTTGATTAGGGGTGTGTCTAGTATAGGCTTGGCTGCCTGAGGCGGTTCTCAATCAGAGTCAGGTGATTCTCGTTGTCTCTGATTGGGAACCGTATTTAGGTATCCGGGGTTTCACTGTGTATTTCGTGGGTGATTGTTCCTGTCTCTGTGTAGTTGTTCACCAGACAGGCTGTATTAGGTTTTCTCGTTCCGTTTGTTGTTTTTGTATTTATTAAGTTATTTCATGTATCGTCATTTGTTTCAGTAAAGACATGAGTAACCACCACACTGCATTTCGGTCCGACTCTCTTTCGACGAACGAACGCCGTTACATTGACAGGGGGGGCACCTATGGGCAGTACTCCAAAAAGGGCTTTAAGGGGAGACGGATCTATAGCAGTGTCATATATATCAGAGAAACATTTAAATATTAATTCCCAGAAACCTGACAGTTTGTGACAGCCCCAAAACATATGATACAGTGTGGCTGGTTCTGTTTTATATCGGACACAGGTAGAATCAAGATCAGAGAATGGACCAGTGGATATGGTGAACCTATTGATTTAAATGAGGCTGTGTCTAGTGCTGAAAGACGATGAATGCACCCTGTGCAGCAAAGATTCCTAGGTGTCTTCCCCAAGTTCCTCCCCAAATCATTTTCCCATCGAGTCTTTACAGGCACCAAAGAAGGGTTCTGTAAGTCATTAATGATTGCATATACATCTGAAATTGCGCCCCTAGGAAGCTTGTTCAGCTCAAAGATGCTCTCTATAGCTGTATTCACAGGCCTATGGGGAAATGCAGGTGTGTTAGCTCTTGACAAAGTTCCTAGTCTGGAAAAAGTGGGATTGGGGGAGGTTGAACTTTTCCTGTAGCTGAGCAAAAGAGGCAAATGTATCATCAAATAATAATTGGGCTAGTGAGGATAAGCCTAGTGAGTGCCAGATGTGAAAAGCCCCATCATTTAAAGATGGAGGAAATAAAATGTTCTGATTGATTGGGCCTGATAGAGAAATTCCTCGGAGGCGAAAGGCTAAACAGAACTGATTACAAATGTTAAGAGACTGCTTTACAATTGGGTTGACACACCTTTTGCCTAGGGACACTGGGAGAGACGAGCACAACACAGAGGAGTGCTGCAGGTTTACACGATTCAGACTCCATCTGGACCCAGAGTGGTCTAGGGCCAGTAGGATCAGTCTGCAGCCAGTACAGAAGGGCTTTGAAATTTGCAGCCCAATAGTATGTCTGAAAATTTGGTAGAGCTAAACCACCCAATGCCTTGGGCTTCAGTAAATGTTTTCTACCAATCCGTGGTACCTTGCCATCCCAAATAAAATACACAAATGTTTGATCCAGTGAATTAAAAAAAGATTTTGTAATAAAAATGGGTAAACATTGAAATAAATATAAAAATCTGGGCAACACATTCATTTAATGACATTAATTATTCCGATAAGAAAAAGAGGTAGCGAATTCCAAAAAGTCAAAGATTGTTTTAAACTGTTTGCTAGAGCAACAATGTTTTCTGAAACAAATTTGAATATTTCCTTGACACTTTAACTCCCAAGTAGGTGAATTGATCCCAGACAATCCTAAACTGAAAAATTGTAAAAGAGCATTTTTAAAGCAGCCTTATTTACAGGAAAAAGCTCACTCTTGACTAGATTCAGCTTGTACCCTGAGATTGATCCAAACTTTTTAAGAACAGATAAGGCACGTGGAAATGAAGTATCAGGGTTGGAGATAAACAGAAGGAGGTCGTCAGCATATAGCGAGACTTTCTGCTCTAAGCCCGTCCTGATTATACCACATTATTTTAAGAATGTGAAATGTCAGAACAATAGTAGAGCGAATGATTTATTTAAACTTGTATTTCTTTCATCACATTCCCAGTGGGTCAGGAGTTTACATACACTCAAATAGAATTTGGTAGCATTGCCTTTAAATTGTTTAAATTGGGTCAAACGTTTTGGGTAGCCTTCCACAAGCTTCCCACAATAAGTTGGGTGAATTTTGTCCCATTCCTCCTGACAGAGATGGTGTAACTGAGTTAGGTTTGTAGGCCTCCTTGCTCGCACACACTTTTTCAGTTCTGCCCTAAAATGTTCTATGGGATTGAGGTCAGGGCCTTGTGATGGCCACTCCAATACCTTGACTTTGTTGTCCTTAAGCCATTTTGCCACAACTGTGGAAGTATGCTTGGGATGATTGTTCATTTGGAAGACCCATTTGTGACCAAGCTTTAACTTCCTGACTGATGTCTTGAGATGTTGCTTCAATATATCCACATCATTTCCCCACCTCATGATGCCATCTATTTTGTGATGTGCACCAGTCCCTCCTGCAGCAAAGCACCCCCACAACATGATGCTGCCACCCCTGTGCTTCACGGTTGGGATGGTGTTCTTCGGCTTGCAAGCATCCCCCCCAGGTCTTGGCTGATTTCTTTTGATTTTCCCATGATGTCAAGCAAAGAGGCACGGAGTTTGAAGGTAGGCCTTGAAATACATCCCACGTACACTTCCAATTGACTCAAATGATGTAAATTAACCTATCAGAAGCTTCTAAAGCCATGACATCATTTTCAGGAATTTTAAAAGCTGTTTAAAGGCACAGTCAACTCAGTGTATGTAAACGTCTGACCCACTGGAATTGTGATACAGTGAATTAATTATAAGTGAAATAATCTGTCTGTAAACAATTGTTTGAAAAATTACTTGTGTCATACACAAAGTAGATGTCCTAACCGACTTGCCAAAACTAGAGTTTGTTAACAAGACATTTGTGGAGTGGTTGAAAAAACAAGTTTTAATGACTCCAACCTAAGTGCATGTAAACTTCCGACTTCAACTGTATATGTATAGGTGGTCCTGGGAATCAACCCCACTATCCTAGTGTTGCAATGCTCTTCCAAGATGCAGGACAAGGTTATAAATGCTTTGTGAAACCACAATTTAATATGATTTATAAAGCCTTTATTAAGCGGTGCTTATGCCCCCCTTTGTAAAGCACAGGTTTTTATGTCACATTTGACATTGGTGGTTATGTCATACAGTTATGCCACATTTATGAACCCTTTATAGAGCATGACATACAGTCAGAGATGATTTGTGACACATTGATGAAGTGTTTATGAAGGCCTTATGTAGGCTTTATGAAGCATTTTTAAGCTGCACATCATTTAAGCGGGACTGATCCTTGTTTGTATTTCACACAGAGAGTTAGACAACAGCGGCTTCTCATCTCTCAACAGGAGCTCTGTTGCCAGGCAGCTGGCCTCCCAGTGTTTATTTGGGCTGTGACACAGACAGTATGTGACATTGGGGATGCTCCCCTCTTTCCATCACACATTGATTGTGTAAATTATTCACCAATGATTATACTCCCTGTATAATTATACTGGCGGACATCTACACTTCCACATGGTCTCTTAGCAACCACTGTCTACTACTGCATCCACAACAGTAATATTAAATGGATATCTTTATTCAGAAACATCCAATTTCCCTTAAGCTAATAAATGATCTACTTTGACAAAGTGTCTCAGTGTTGTGATTACTAGTTACACAGTCAAAACCACTGTTTTCTAACTGAATCTGTTTTCCAAACATTCACTTCAGTCCAGATGCCAGAAAAGTGGGGCAACAGTTCTGCTTTGTGGTTTGATCCAAACATCCCTAGCTGTCTTATTCCATTACCCCTCTTCCCTAAAGAGCAAGCCTGGGGTCTCTGGGCCCTGTGTGTCAGCCATCCCCAGGCAGGTCGCTAGGCTGCAGGCAGGCAGTGGCAGACCAGTCTAGGTCTTAGTCACTACACACCCGGCTGGTGGCTCATTTCAAGTGGCATCTCTCCGGTGGATGAGACTAGGGGGATCATTCAGAAAGATGGCTAGGGAAAATCATGAGGCTATGATTGGTATTCTGTTACTGTTCAGAGCCACTGAGAATGGTTCAGTCTTCAGTCATCCCTGTGGTTACTCTGAGGTGAGATGCATCAGAACCTTTTTGGGGGTTGATTTAATGGATTCCCCACTGAAGCGCTCGGTGGCGGTGTCCCAGTGGCACCCTATTCCCTATATAGTGGAATACTGTTGACCAGAGCCCTATTCCCTATTATAGTGGAATACTGTTGACCAGAGCCCTATTCCCTATATAGTGGAATACTGTTGACCAGAGCCCTATTCCCTATATAGTGGACTATTGTTGACCAGAGCCCTATTCCCTTTATAGTGGAATACTGTTGACCAGAGCCCTATTCCCTATATAGTGGAATACTGTTGACCAGAGCCCTATTCCCTATATAGTGGACTACTGTTGACCAGAGCCCTATTCCCTATATAGTGGAATACTGTTGACCAGAGCCCTATTCCCTATTATAGTTGGCTTCCAGTTGAAGCTCGCATCCGCTACAAGACCATGGTGCTTGCCTACGGAGCTGTGAGGGGAACGGCACCTCAGTACCTCCAGGCTCTGATCAGGCCCTACACCCAAATAAGGGCACTGCGTTCATCCACCTCTGGCCTGCTCGCCTCCCTACCACTGAGGAAGTACAGTTCCCGCTCAGCCCAGTCAAAACTGTTCGCTGCTCTGGCTCCCCAATGGTGGAACAAACTCCCTCACGACGCCAGGACAGCGGAGTCAATCACCACCTTCCGGAGACACCTGAAACCCCACCTCTTTAAGGAATACCTAGGATAGGATAAAGTAATCCTTCTCACCCCCTCCCCCCTTAAAATATTTAGATGCACTATTGTAAAGTGGCTGTTCCACTGGATGTCATAAGGTGAATGCACCAATTTGTAAGTCGCTCTGGATAAGAGCGTCTACTAAATGACTTAAATGTAAATGTAAATGTAAATAGTGGAATACTGTTGACCAGAGCCCTATTCCCTATATAGTGGAATACTGTTGGCTAGAGCCCTATTCCCTATATAGTGGACTACTGTTGCCCAGAGCCCTATTCCCTTTATAGTGGAATACTGTTGACCAGAGCCCTATTCCCTATATAGTGGAATACTGTTGACCAGAGCCCTATTCCCTATATAGTGGAATACTGTTGACCAGAGCCCTATTCCCTATATAGTGGAATACTGTTGACCAGAGCCCTATTCCCTATATAGTGGAATACTTTTTTTTTGTTTAATTTTTTTTTCACCTTTATTTAACCAGGTAGGCTAGTTGAGAACAAGTTCTCATTTGCAACTGCGACCTGGCCAAGATAAAGCATAGCAGTGTGACAGACAACACAGAGTTACACATGGAGTAAACAATTAACAAGTCAATAACACAGTAGAAAAAAAGGGGAGTCTATATACAATGTGTGCAAAAGGCATGAGGAGGTAGGCGAATAATTACAAAATTGCAGATTAACACTGGAGTGATAAATGATCAGATGATCATGTACAGGTAGAGATATTGATGTGCAAAAGAGGAGAAAAGTAAATAAATAAAAACTGTGGGGATGAGGTAGGTGAAAATAGATGGCTATTTACCAATAGATTATGTACAGCTGCAGCGATCGGTTAGCTGCTCAGATAGCTGATGTTTGAAGTTGGTGAGGGAGATAAGTCTCCAACTTCAGCGATTTTTGCAATTCGTTCCAGTCACAGGCAGCAGAGTACTGGAACGAAAGGCGGCCGAATGAGGTGTTGGCTTTAGGGATGATCAGTGAGATACACCTGCTGGAGCGCGTGCTACGGATGGGTGTTGCCATCGTGACCAGTGAACTGAGATAAGGCGGAGCTTTACCAAGCATGGCCTTGTAGATGACCTGGAGCCAGTGGGTCTGGCGATGAA
The DNA here is from genome assembly GCF_021184085.1 of Oncorhynchus gorbuscha. Classification (NCBI taxonomy): domain Eukaryota; kingdom Metazoa; phylum Chordata; class Actinopteri; order Salmoniformes; family Salmonidae; genus Oncorhynchus; species Oncorhynchus gorbuscha. The sequence goes on along the minus strand of NC_060173.1, from coordinate 45,204,561 downwards.
TATGTAGCGAGGGCCAGCCGACTAGAGCATACAAGTCGCAGTGGTGGGTAGTATAAGGTGCTTTAGTGACAAAACGGATGGCACTGTGATAAACTGCATCCAGTTTGCTGAGTAGAGTGTTGGAAGCAATTTTGTAGATGACATCGCCGAAGTCGAGGATCGGTAGGATAGTCAGTTTTACTAGGGTAAGCTTGGCAGCGTGAGTGAAGGAGGCTTTGTTGCGGAATAGAAAGCCGACTCTTGATTTGATTTTCGATTGGAGATGTTTGATATGGGTCTGGAAGGAGAGTTTGCAGTCTAGCCAGACACCTAAGTACTTATAGGTGTCCACATATTCAAGGTCGGAACCATCCAGTGTGGTGATGCTATTCGGGCAAGCGGGTGCAGGCAGCGATCGGTTGAAAAGCATGCATTTGGTTTTACTAGCGTTTAAGAGCAGTTGGAGGCCACGGAAGGAGTGTTGTATGGCATTGAAGCTCGATTGGAGGTTAGATAGCACAGTGTCCAATGATGGGCCGAAAGTGTACAAAATGGTGTCGTCTGCGTAGAGGTGGATCAGGGAATCGCCCGCAGCAAGAGCAACATCATTGATATACACAGAGAAAAGAGTCGGCCCGAGAATTGAACCCTGTGGCACCCCCATAGAGACTGCCAGAGGACCGGAAAACATGCCCTCCGATTTGACACACTGAACTCTGTCTGCCAAGTAATTGGTGAACCAGGCAAGGCAGTCATCCGAAAAACCGAGGCTACTGAGTCTGCCGATAAGAATATGGTGATTGACAGAGTCGAAAGCCTTGGCAAGGTCGATGAAGACGGTTGCACAGTACTGTCTTTTATCGATGGCGGTTATGATGTCGTTTAGTACCTTGAGTGTGGCTGAAGTGCACCCGTGACCGGCTCGGAAACCAGACTGCATAGCGGAGAAGGTACGGTGGGATTTGAGATGGTCAGTGACCTGTTTGTTGACTTGGCTTTCGAAGACCTTAGATAGGCAGGGCAGAATGGATATAGGTCTGTAACAGTTTGGGTCCAGGGTGTCTCCCCCTTTGAAGAGGGGGATGACTGCGGCAGCTTTCCAATCCTTGGGGATCTCAGACGATATGAAAGAGAGGTTGAACAGGCTGGTAATAGGGGTTGCGACAATGGCGGCGGATAGTTTCAGAAATAGAGGGTCCAGATTGTCAAGCCCAGCTGATTTATACGGGTCCAGGTTTTGCAGCTCTTTCAGAACAACTGCTATCTGGATTTGGGTAAAGGAGAACCTGGAGAGGCTTGGGCGAGGAGCTGCGGGGGGGCCGGAGCTGTTGGCCGAGGTAGGAGTAGCCAGGCGGAAGGCATGGCCAGCCGTTGAGAAATGCTTGTTGAAGTTTTCGATAATCATGGATTTGTCGGTGGTGACCGTGTTCCCTAGCCTCAGTGCAGTGGGCAGCTGGGAGGAAGTGCTCTTGTTCTCCATGGACTTCAGTGTCCCAGAACTTTTTGGAGTTGGAGCTACAGGATGCAAACTTCTGCCTGAAGAAGCTGGCCTTAGCTTTCCTGACTGACTGCGTGTATTGGTTCCTGACTTCCCTGAACAGTTGCATATCGCGGGGACTGTTCGATGCTATTGCAGTCCGCCACAGGATGTTTTTGTGCTGGTCGAGGGCAGTCAGGTCTGGAGTGAACCAAGGGCTGTATCTGTTCTTAGTTCTGCATTTTTTGAACGGAGCATGCTTATCTAATATGGTGAGGAAGTTACTCTTAAAGAATGACCAGGCATCCTCAACTGACGGGATGAGGTCATTGTCCTTCCAGGATACCCGGGCCAGGTCGATTAGAAAGGCCTGCTCACAGAAGTGTTTTAGGGAGCGTTTGACAGTGATGAGGGGTGGTCGTTTGACTGCGGCACCGTAGCGGATACAGGCAATGAGGCAGTGGTCGCTGAGATCCGGGTTGAAGACAGCGGAGGTGTATTTGGAGGGTCAGTTGGTCAGGATGACGTCTATGAGGGTGCCCTTGCTTACAGAGTTAGGGTTGTACCTGGTGGGTTCCTTGATGATTTGTGTGAGATTGAGGGCATCTAGCTTAGATTGTAGGACTGCCGGGGTGTTAAGCATATCCCAGTTTAGGTCACCTAAACAACAAACTCAGAAGCTAGATGGGGGGCAATCAATTCACAAATGGTGTCCAGGGCACAGCTGGGAGCTGAGGGGGGTCGGTAGCAGGCGGCAACAGTGAGAGACTTATTTCTGGAGAGAGTAATTTTCAGAATTAGTAGTTCAAACTGTTTGGGTATGGACCTGGAAAGTATGCCATTACTTTGCAGGCTATCTCTGCAGTAGACTGCGACTCCTCCCCCTTTGGCAGTTCTATCTTGACGGAAGATGTTATAGTTGGGTATGGAAATCTCTGAATTTTTGGTGGCCTTCCTGAGCCAGGATTCAGACACGGCAAGGACATCAGGGTTAGCAGAGTGTGCTAAAGCAGTGAGTAAAACAAACTTAGGGAGGAGGCTTCTAATGTTGACATGCATGAAACCAAGGCTTTTTCGATCACAGAAGTCAACAAATGAGGGTGCCTGGGGACATGCAGGGCCTGGGTTTACCTCCACATCACCCACGGAACAGAGAAGGAGTAGTATGAGGGTGCGGCTAAGGGCTATCAAAACTGGTCGCCTAGAGCGTTGGGGACAGAGAATAAGAGGAGTAGGTTTCTGGGCATGGTAGAATATATTCAGGGCATAATGCACAGACAGGGGCATGGTGGGGTGCGGGTATGGCAGAGGTAAGCCCAGGCACTGGGTGATGATGAGAGAGGTTTTATCTCTGAACATGCTGGTTGTAATGGGTGAGGTCACCGCATATGTGGGAGGTGGGACAAAGGAGGTATCAGGGGTATGAGGAATAGGACTAGGGGCTCCATTGTGAACTAAAACAATGATAACTAACCTGAGCAACAATATACAAGGCATATTGACATTTGAGAGAGACATACAGCGAGGCATATAGTAAACACAGGTGTTGAATTGGGAAAGCTAGCTAAAACAGTGGGTGAGACAACAGCTAATCAGCTAGCATAACAACAGCAGGTAAAATGGCATTGACTAGGCAACTCGGCCGACAGATAAAACAAACAAGCAGAATGGAGTACCGTGATTAATGGACAGTCCAGCGTGCATCAGCTATGTAGCCAAGTGATCAGAGTCCAGGGGGCAGCGGTGGATGGGGCAGGGGGGCTGGGCTGGCGAGTGTTATCCAGGTTAAGAAAACTAACAATGACTAAATAGCTTGTAGCTAGCTAGCTGGTTAGCTTCTGGAGGTTCTAAAGTGTGTTCTAAAAATAAAGATAATAGCGATTCCGTATCACATTGGGAGAGGCAGGTTTCCGGAAGGTATAAACACATTTTTAAAAGAATCGGGAAGAGATAGAGTACATATGGGCCACTGCGTTTTTGGGACGCGGCGATGCAGACGGTTAGCAGGCCTGTGCTAACAAGCTAACAGATTAGCAGGCCGGGGTAAACAAGGTAGTAGTTAGCGGACCTGGGCTAAACAAGCTAGCAGTTAGCATGCCGAACTAACAAGCAAGGAGATAGCGAGTTAGCCTTTGGAGGACGTCGCGATGGGGTGAGTCTGTTTATTCCTCTTCATGCACTGATATCGATAGACCGGTCGTAGTCAAGGTATTGTAGCCCAGGAGTATGCTAGGAGCTCTGGCCGGGCTAGCTTCAAGCTACGTGGGTGGAAACGCTAGCCAGGAGTAATCAACCAGGGATTGCTGTTTAGCTCGATAGCTAGTTGCGAAGATCCAGCTGAAGAATGTTCCGTTTGTGGTGGGAATCCGGGGGTTAGTTTTTTTTTTAAATAGGTCCGTTATGCTCTGGTTAGCGTCGCGTTGTTCGAACTGGCGAGAGTTTTCCGAGCTAAAGGTTAGTTGATGACCGGTTAGCTGAAGACCGCTAGCATAGCTGGTAGTTGGCTGGCTAGCTTCAGTTGATGGGGTCCGGTTCCCGAGGTAAATATAACTACTTTAGGAAAAGTAGCTACATTGGCGGGTTGCAGAAGAGTGTTTGGAAGCTTAGGTTTAGCAAAATGTTTTTAAAGATATGCGAAGAAAAAAATATCTAAAACGAAAAAGAGACGATATTTACAGAGAGACGATACGAGAGGACAACTTACTGCTACGCCATCTTGGACTCATTTTGACCAGAGCCCTATTCCCTAGCCCTATTCCCTATTCCCTATATAGTGGAATACTGTTGACCGAACCACTAGGGTAGTGGTTAGAGCGTTGGACTAGTAACCGAAAGGTTGCAAGTTCAAATCCCCGAGCTGACAAGGTACAAATCTGTCGTTCTGCCCCTGAACAGGCACTTAACCCACTGTTCCTAGCCCGTCATTGAAAATAAGAATTTGTTCTTAACTGACTTGCCTAGTAAAATAAAGGTAAAATAAAGGTAAAATATAAAATAAAAAATTCCCTATATAGTGGATTACTGTTGCCCAGAGCCCTATTCCCTATATAGTGGACTACCCTATGGGCCCTGGTCAAAAGTAGTGCACTACACAGGGAGTATAGTGTCATTTGGGATTCAATCTGTGTGTGGGGGATAGTCAACAGAATGTTCTCACTTGATAATCTGCATTCTGTTTGAATGGAAGACATTTATTTGACCTTAAATGCCCAGTGGAGTCAAACTATCTTATATACACTGAGTGAACAAAACATTACAAACACCTGCACTTTCCAATACATAGACTCACCAGGTGAATCTCTGTGAAAAGTATGATCATTTCTGATGTCACTTGTTAAATTCACTTCATATCAGTGTAGATGAAGGGGAGGAGACAGGTTAAAGGATTCTTAAGCCTTGAGACAATTAAGACATGGATTGTGTGTGTGCCATTCAGAGGGTGAATGGGCAAGACAAAATATTTAAGTGCCTTTGAACGGGGTATGGTAGTAGGTGCCAGGAGCACCAGTTTGTGTCAACTGCAATGCTGCTGGGTTTTTCACGCTCAACAGTTTCCCACATGTATCAAGAATGGTCCACCACCCAAAGAACATCCAGCCAACTTGCCACAACTGTAGGAAGCATTGGAGTTAACATGGGCCAGCATCTCTGTGGAGCGCTTTCGACACCTTGTAAAGGCCATGCCGTGACGAATTGATGCTGTTCTGAGGGCGGGGGCAGGTTCTTAATGTTTTGTACACTCCGTGTATATTTCCACACTATGAGATTGGAAAAATACTGTGAAAATGTGACAAATATGATACGACCCTGTTAGTGTTAGAGCTGTTGAAAATCCAGCCTGATTTTTTGGATGGCGTTTTGAACTTCCATGGTGACATCACCATGCATAAATTAGTTAACCTTTTGATGCGTACGATCACATATTTGTGATCATTTTTGAGTGGTCCCTGCAGCGTATCATTGCAAGTATGTGATTGGAACAGTCGCAACAGAACATCTACATATGAATGGCACCGGAGGAGATGGCTGCCATTTTACGGGTTCATATCCAATTGTGCTATTGTGTGTGTTTTTTCACATTATTTGAAACTTATTTTGTACGTCCACCATCTCTCTTATGACCGAAAAGAGCGTTAAAAGAGCGTCTAGATATCACTCACATCGTACTGGAACATAGAATTTTTCTTTAACGAGTCAGATGTGAAGGATTTACTTCAGACACCACACAAGGCCCAAATCCCCGTTATTCGGATGAAGAAGAGACAGAGATATCGGGGACGCATCCCGGAGTCGCCTCTTCACTGTTGACGTTGAGACTGGTGTTTTGCGGGTGTTATTTAATGAAGCTCCCAGTTGATTACTTGTGAGGTGTCTGTTTCTCAAACTACACTCTCTAATGTTCTTGTCCTCTTGCTCAGTTGTGCACCGAGACCTCCCACTCCTCTTTCTATTCTGGTTAGAGCCTGTTTGCGCTGTTCTGTGAAGGGGTAGTGCACAGCGTTGTACGAAATCTTCCGTTTCTTGATAATTTCTCGCATGGAATAGCCTTCATTTCTCAGAACAATAATAGACTGACGAGTTTCAGAAGAAAGGTCTTTGTTTCTGGCCATTTTGAGCCTGTAATCAAACCCACAAATGCTGATGCTCCAGATACTCAATTAGTCTATAGAAGGCCAGTTTTATTGCTTCTTTAAATCAGCACAAAAGTTCTCAGCTGTGCTAACATAATTGCAAGTGGTTTTCTAATGATCAATTAGCCTTTTAAAATGATAAACTTGGATTAGCTAACACAACGTGCCATTGGAACACAGGAGTGATGGTTGTTGATAATGGGTCTCTGTTCTGCTATGAAGATATTCCAATTAAAAGAAAATAATCCGTTTCCAGCAACAATAACCATTTACAACATTAACAATGTCTACACTGTATTTCTGATCAATTTGATGTTATTTTAATGGACAAAAAATGTGATTTAAAAAACAAGGAAATTTCAAAGGGACCCCAAACTGTTGAATGGTAGAATATATATATATATATATATATATATATATATATATGTACCGGTCCAAAGTTTGGACACACCTACTCATTCAAGGGTTTTTCTTTATTTTTACTATTTTCTACATTGTAGATGTAATGCTCCGGGTGTCGTGGGTGTGGAGTCAAACGCAGGAGACAGAGAGTGCAATGCTGTGCGTCTTTAATAGCACCAACGCACCACAGGGTGCTCACAATAGTAACGGCCCCAAACACAGGGAATGAAAATGTACAACGGAAAAATCACGACCAGGCACTAACACGTACCTCTACAACAGAGCCGAAGGTTACACTGAAATAATCCCGCACAACAACCAGGCGGGCCGGCTGTCTAATAAAGACAAACTAATCAAATATAAACAGGTGCTACCAATAAACATACAAGGAGGGGGAGGAAATACAATCAGTGGTAGCTAATAGGCCGGTGACGAAGACCACGGTTGGACTCCTGACAGTAGAATAATTAACACATATGGAATCATGTAGTAACCAAAAAACTGTTAAACAAATCAAAATAGATTTTAGATTTTAGATTCTTCAAAGTAGCCTCCCTTTGCCTTGATGATGGCATTGCACATTCTTGGCATTCTTTCAACCTGCTGGAATGCTTTTCCAACAGTCTTGAAGGAGTTCCCACACAACATTTACATTTACATTTAAGTCATTTAGCAGACGCTCTTATCCAGAGCGACTTACAAATTGGTGCATTCACCTTATGACATCCAGTGGAACAACCACTTTACAATAGTGCATCTAAATATTTTAAGGGGGGAGGGGGGGGTGAGAAGGATTACTTTATCCTATCCTAGGTATTCCTTAAAGAGGTGGGGTTTCAGGTGTCTCCGGAAGGTGGTGATTGACTCCGCTGTCCTGGCGTCGTGAGGGAGTTTGTTCCACCATTGGGGAGCCAGAGCAGCGAACAGTTTTGACTGAGCTGAGCGGGAACTGTACTTCCTCAGTGGTAGGGAGGCGAGCAGGCCAGAGGTGGATGAACGCAGTGCCCTTATTTGGGTGTAGGGCCTGATCAGAGCCTGGAGGTACTGAGGTGCCGTTCCCCTCACAGCTCCGTAGGCAAGCACCATGGTCTTGTAGCGGATGCGAGCTTCAACTGGAAGCCAGTGGAGAGAGCGGAGGAGCGGGGTGACGTGAGAGAACTTGGGAAGGTTGAACACTAGACGGGCTGCGGCGTTCTGGATGAGTTGTAGGGGTTTAATGGCACAGGCAGGGAGCCCAGCCAACAGCGAGTTGCAGTAATCCAGACGGGAGATGACAAGTGCCTGGATTAGGACCTGCGCCGCTTCCTGTGTGAGGCAGGGTCGTACTCTGCGGATGTTGTAGAGCATGAACCTACAGGAACGGGCCACCGCCTTGATGTTAGTTGAGAACGACAGTTTGTTGTCCAGGATCACGCCAAGGTTCTTAGCGCTCTGGGAGGAGGACACAATGGAGTTGTCAACCGTGATGGCGAGATCATGGAACGGGCAGTCCTTCCCCGGGAGGAAGAGCAGCTCCGTCTTGCCGAAGTTCAGCTTGAGGTGGTGATCCGTCATCCACACTGATATGTCTGCCAGACATGCAGAGATGCGATTCGCCACCTGGTCATCAGAAGGGGGAAAGGAGAAGATTAATTGTGTGTCGTCTGCATAGCAATGATAGGAGAGACCATGTGAGGTTATGACAGAGCCAAGTGACTTGGTGTATAGCGAGAATAGGAGAGGGCCTAGAACAGAGCCCTGGGGGACACCAGTGGTGAGAGCGCGTGGTGAGGAGACAGATTCTCGCCACGCCACCTGGTAGGAGCGACCTGTCAGGTAGGACGCAATCCAAGCGTGGGCCGCGCCGGAGATGCCCAACTCGGAGAGGGTGGAGAGGAGGATCTGATGGTTCACAGTATCGAAGGCAGCCGATAGGTCTAGAAGGATGAGAGCAGAGGAGAGAGAGTTAGCTTTAGCGGTGCGGAGCGCCTCCGTGATACAGAGAAGAGCAGTCTCAGTTGAATGACTAGTCTTGAAACCTGACTGATTTGGATCAAGAAGGTCATTCTGAGAGAGATAGCGGGAGAGCTGACCAAGGACGGCACGTTCAAGAGTTTTGGAGAGAAAAGAAAGAAGGGATACTGGTCTGTAGTTGTTGACATCGGAGGGATCGAGTGTAGGTTTTTTCAGAAGGGGTGCAACTCTCGCTCTCTTGAAGACGGAAGGGACGTAGCCAGCGGTCAGGGATAAGTTGATGAGCGAGGTGAGGTAAGGGAGAAGGTCTCCGGAAATGGTCTGGAGAAGAGAGGAGGGGATAGGGTCGAGCGGGCAGGTTGTTGGGCGGCCGGCCGTCACAAGACGCGAGATTTCATCTGGAGAGAGAGGGGAGAAAGAGGTCAGAGCACAGGGTAGGGCAGTGTGAGCAGAACCAGCGGTGTTGTTTGACTTAGCAAACGAGGATCGGATGTCGTCGATCTTCTTTTCAAAATGGTTGACGAAGTCATCTGCAGAGAGGGAGGAGGGGGGGGAGGGGGAGGAGGATTCAGGAGGGAGGAGAATGTGGCAAAGAGCTTCCTAGGGTTAGAGGCAGATGCTTGGAATTTAGAGTGGTAGAAAGTGGCTTTAGCAGCAGAGACAGAGGAGGAAAATGTAGAGAGGAGGGAGTGAAAGGATGCCAGGTCCGCAGGGAGGCGAGTTTTCCTCCATTTCCGCTCGGCCTTCCGGAGCCCTGTTCTGTGAGCTCGCATTGAGTCGTCAAGCCACGGAGCGGGAGGGAGGACCGAGCCGGCCTGGAAGATAGGGGACATAGAGAGTCAAAGGATGCAGAAAGGGAGGAGAGGAGGGTTGAGGAGGCAGAATCAGGAGATAGGTTGGAGAAGGTTTGAGCAGAGGGAAGAGATGATAGGATGGAAGAGGAGAGAGTAGCGGGGGAGAGAGAGCGAAGGTTGGGACGGCGCGATACCATCCGAGTAGGGGCAGTGTGGGAAGTGTTGGATGAGAGCGAGAGGGAAAAGGATACAAGGTAGTGGTCGGAGACTTGGAGGGGAGTTGCAATGAGGTTAGTGGAAGAACAGCATCTAGTAAAGATGAGGTCGAGCGTATTGCCTGCCTTGTGAGTAGGGGGGAAGGTGAGAGGGTGAGGTCAAAAGAGGAGAGGAGTGGAAAGAAGGAGGCAGAGAGGAATGAGTCAAAGGTAGACGTGGGGAGGTTAAAGTCGCCCAGAACTGTGAGAGGTGAGCCGTCCTCAGGAAAGGAGCTTATCAAGGCATCAAGCTCATTGATGAACTCTCCGAGGGGACCTGGAGGGCGATAAATGATAAGGATGTTAAGCTTGAAAGGGCTGGTAACTGTGACAGCATGAAATTCAAAGGAGGCGATAGACAGATGGGTAAGGGGAGAAAGAGAGAATGACCACATGGGAGAGATAAGGATCCCTATGCCACCACCCCGCTGACCAGAAGCTCTCGGGGTGTGCGAGAACACGTGGGCGGACGAAGAGAGAGCAGTAGGAGTAGCAGTGTTATCTGTGGTGATCCATGTTTCTGTCAGTGCCAAGAAGTCGAGGGACTGGAGGGAGGCATAGGCTGAGATGAACTCTGCCTTGTTGGCTGCAGATCGGCAGTTCCAGAGGCTACCGGAGACCTGGAACTCCACGTGGGTCGTGCGCGCTGGGACCACCAGATTAGGGTGGCAGCGGCTACGCGGTGTGGAGCGTTTGTATGGTCTGTGCAGAGAGGAGAGAACAGGGATAGACAGACACATAGTTGACAGGCTACAGAAGAGGCTACGCTAATGCAAGGAGATTGGAATGACAAGTGGACTACACGTCTCGAATGTTCAGAAAGTTAAGCTTACGTAGCAAGAATCTTATTGACTAAAATTATTAAAAATGATACAGTACTGCTGAAGTAGGCTAGCTGGCAGTGGCTGCGTTGTTGACTTTGTAGGCTAGCTGACAGTGGCTGCGTTGTTGACACTACACTAATCAAGTCGTTCCGTTGAGTGTAGTAGTTTCTACAGTGCTGCTATTCGGGGCTAGCTGGCTAGCTAGCAGTGTTGATTACGTTACGTTGCGTTAAAAGAATGACAATAGCTGGCTAGCTAACCTAGAAAATCGCTCTAGACTACACAATTATCTTTGATACACAGACGGCTATGTAGCTAGCTATGTAGCTAGCTACGATCAAACAAATCAAACCGTTGTGCTGTAATGAAATGAAATGAAAAATGTGATACTACCTGTGGAGCGAAGCGGAATGCGACCGGGTTGTTGAGTGCGGAAGTTCTATTCAGTAGACGTTGGCTAGCTGTTGGCTAACTAGCAGTGTCTCCTACGTTAAGGACGACAAATAGCTGGCTAGCTAACCTCGGTAAATTAAGATAATCACTCTAAGACTACACGCTCTAAACTACACAATTATCTTGGATACGAAGACAGCAAAGACAACTATGTAGCTAGCTAACACTACACTAATCAAGTCATTCAGTTGAGTGTAATAGTTTCTACAGTGCTGCTATTCGGTAGACGGTGGACGTTTGCTAGCTGGCTAGCTGCTGGGCAGATAGCAGTGTAGACTACGTTAGGACGACGAAATACGAAGTTGCAATAGAAGTGCTGACTGTTTCACTTTGTTGTCCTCTTTCTTTTCCTTTTTCTTCTGTCCTTCTTTTGTCCTTATTTTGTCTTCCTTTCTTCTGTTAACTAGATATTTTTTGTTGTTATTCTTTGTAAGCTAGCTAGCTTCTTCCAGGAGAGTCCCTAGCAACTGCTTAGCAACAAGTAAACAATTCTGCTAGCAATTCACCTAGCTAAGATAACTGTACAATTTTATGAAAAAAATAGTTAATTTTTCAAAAGCCTGTCTTGTTTAGTTTGTTCCTTGTTTTGTCTTCTATTGAGTCTTGCAGTTCTCTTGATTTTTCGATGTACTTCACTCTAAAAAAACATTTAAATCTCAATAAATACAGGAGCTCATTTTTCAGCAGCTGCTCAATTTAGAACTCCGGAATCCTAGCACAAGCCTCCCCCTTTTTCCTCCAAACATAACAATGGTCATTATGGCCAAACTGTTCTATTTTTGTTTCATCAGACCAGAGGACATTTCTCCAACAAGTATGATCTTTGTCCCCTTGTGCAGTTGCAAACCGTAGTCTGTCTTTTTTATGGCGGTTTTGGTACCGTGGCTTCTTCCTTGCTGAGTAGCCTTTCAGGTTACGTTGATATAGGACTAATTTCTTCAACGATCTTTGTCCCCATGTGCAGTTGCAAACCATAGTCTGGATTTTTATGGCGGTTTTGTAGCAGTGGCTTCTTCCTTGTTGAGCCGCATTTCAGGTTATGTCGATATAGGACTTGTATGACTGTGGATATAGATACTTTTGTACCTGTTTCCTCCAGCATCTTCACAAGGTCCTTTGCTGTTGTTCTGGGATTGATTTGCACTTTTCGCACCAAAGTATGTTCATCTCTAGGAGACAGAACATGTCTCCTTCCTGAGCAGTATGATGGCTGCATTGTCGCATGGTGTTTATACTTTATACTTCAGGCGTTTGGAAATTTCTCCCAAGGATGAGGTCTTGGCTGATTTCTTTAGTTTTTCCCATGATGTCAAGCAAAGAGGCACCGAGTTTGAAGGTAGGCCTTGAAATACATCCACAACTCCAATTGACTCAAATGATGTCAATTAGCCTATCAGAAGCCATGACATAATATTCTAGAATTTTTCAAGCTGTTTAACTTCTTATGGCTGCAATCCCGTTAACGGGAGCAATATGACAGTGCAGGGCGCCAATTTCAAAACATCAAAAATCTCAAAATTAAAATTCCTCAAACATACATGTAATTTATACCATTTTAAAGCTAATCTGTTGTTAATCCCACCACTGTGTCCGATTTCAAATATTCTTTACAGCAAAAGCACCACAAATGATTATGTTAGGTCACCACAAAGCCACAGAAAAACACAGCCATTCACAAAAACCACAAATAAAGAAAAAATGAATCACTAACCTTTGATCATCTTCATCAGATGACACTCATAGGACTTCATGTTACACAATACATGTATGTTTTGTTTGATAAAGTTCATATTTATCAAAATATGAGTTTACATTGGCACGTTACATTCACTAGTTCCAAAAACATCCAGTGATTTTGCATAGCCACATCATCCAACAGAAATACTCATCATAAATGTAGATGATAATACACATGGAATTATAGATATATCTCTCCTTAATGCAACCGCTGTGTCAGATTTCAAAAAAACTTTACGGAAAAAAACCCATGCAATAATCTGAGACGGCGCTCAGAAGTAAAAGTTACAATAGCCGCAATTATGGCGTCAACATAAACAACAAATTACATGATAAATATTCCCTTACCTTTGATGGTCTACATCAGAAAGTACTCCAGGAATCCCAGGTCCACAACAAATGTTTGTTTTGTTCGATAATGTCCGTTATTTATGTCCAAATACCTTCTTTTGTTAGCGCGTTTGGTATGCATATCCAAACGCTCATTCTGGTCAGCGTTACATCGGACAAAAACTTCAAAAGGTGATATTATGCGCTGTACTGCAGCGCTAGCTGCACCACCAGAGACCCTGGGTTCGCGCCCAGGCTCTGTCGCAACCGGCCGCGACCGGGAGGTCCGTGGGGCGACGCACAATTGGCCTAGCGTCGTCCGTGTTAGGGAGGGCTTGGCCGGTAGGGATATCCTTGTCTCATCACGCACCAGCGACTCCTGTGGCGGGACAGGTGCAGTGCACGCTAACAAAGGTTGCCAGGTGCACGGTGTTTCCTCCGACACATTGGTGCAGCTGGGTTCTGGGCTGGATGCGCGCTGTGTTAAGAAGCAGTGCGGCTTGGTTGGGTTGTGTATCGGAGGACGCATGACTTTCAACCTTCGTCTCTCCCGAGCCCGTACGGGAGTTGTAGCGATGAGACAAGATAGTAGCTACTAAAAACAATTGGATACCACGAAATTGGGGAGAAAAAGGGGGTAAAATTAAAAAATATATATATATAAAACAATTATATTACAAGTCGAAGAAACATTTCAAACTAAGTACAGAATCAATCATTAGGATGTTTTTAACATATAGCTTCAATAAAGTTCCAACCGGAGTATTCCTTTTTGTCTTCATGAGCAATGGAACACAAGTGGATACCACGAGGAATAAGCGTGATCAGAAAATGGCTGACTGCCAGACACCTGATAGATTCTGCTCTCATTCACTCCCACAACACAGGAAGTCTTATTCATATTTCTATAGATGGTTGACATCTAGTGGAACCCCTAGGCAGTGCAACATCATTAATATCTCAAGGGGATTTCATTGGGGACTCTGGTGAATACATACAAACCTCAGATTTCTCACTTCCTGTTTTGATTTCTCGTCAGGATTTTGTCTGCCATATGAGTTCTGTTATATACTCACACACTCCCCATCCAACCTGACTGAGCTTAAGGGGATCTACAGAGAAGAATGGAAGAAACTACCCGAATACAGGTGTGCCAAGCTTGTAGCTTCATACCCAAGAAGACTCGAGGCTATAAACGCTGCCAAAGGTGCTTCAACAATGTACTGAGTAAAGGGTCTGAATACTTTGTATTTCAGTTTTTTATTTTTAATACATTTGAAAAACAAAAAATAAGCTGGTTTTGCTTTGTCACTATGGGATATTGTGTGTAGATTGATAAGAGAACATATATTTTTAATCAGTGTTAGAATAAGTCTGTAATGTAACAAAATGTGAAAAAGTCAAGGGGTCTGAATATTTTTCGAATGCACTGTATCTCCATATCTTTATCCTTGGAATGTTCTCTTCAAATCAAATCAAATTGTATTGGTCACATACACACAAAACAGCTTCTCTCGGTCCCAGCTTTGATGCACCTGTACTGACCCCTGCTGCAGTGTGTGCAAACCTGAAAAGAACTACAGGAAACGTATGATCTCTGTAATTGCAAACAAAGGTTTCTGTACCAAATATTAAGTTCTGCTTTTCTGATGTATCAAAATACTTATGTCATGCAATAAAATGCAAATTAATTACTTAAAAATCATACAATGTGAATTTCTGGATTTTTGTTTTGGATTCCGTCTCTCACAGTTAAAGTGTACCTATGATTAAAGAATATTACAGACCTCTACATGCATTGTAATTAGGAAAACCTGCAAAATCGTCAGTGTATCAAATACTTGTTCTCCCCACTGTATGTTTGACCGCTAGGGCCGGGAAATGAAGTTTTATCTACAGCGACCCTTTACAGACATAGAGCACAGCTACAGTAACATGTTGATAATTGATCCCTTTTCAGATAACAAGTTTGTCCCGCTTCTGAAACGGCATTAATAACATTACTTTACCAACAAGTAAAATGTCGTTCATGTCTCCAGAGAAGGTTTCGTGTCGCGATTAAAAGGCCGTAGTGTAGCCTATCCTAACAGACATACAAACACGCCATAGCCGAGGCGCTTTCAAGGGGCCTCATATCATTATATCCAGTGCTTGACTTAGGCTGGAGCTGTCCGGAGCGCAGTAGGCACTTCTCATTTTTTGTGGAATTGCATACCAGCTCCTTTACAAAACAAAGTAGTCTATCGCTGGCCCAGATTCACACGAGGCAGAAAAGTTGATCCAAGCGGAACGAAGGCGGGTTCTGCATTGAATAACAATGGATAACATATTTTGGCAATGTCTGAAAATCCAGTCTTTTTTGGTCTAAAATTCTCCATGTTATTCAGGACATCACAAAGATGTCATCTCCTTCTAGGTATTGTTCCTGTGGATACATTCCAATCCTCTATACTTAAATTGATAGATCATATTTTAGCAGCAGCAAGAAAATGTGTAACAAATTGGTGGGAAAATGAACATGCACCCTCAAAAGATAGGTGGTCAGGTCTATACGGGGAGCTTGCTGACATGGAGAGAATTACATCAATCTTGCAGACAGATAGACAGCATAGGCATGAAGGTGTCTGGTCAGAGTTCCTGACATATCGTACGGGTCTTATTCTGTAATTCATGGGCTTTTTGTTCGTTTCTGCTGTTTTTGTGTGGCTTTTTTCAAATGGTATACTTTTTCAGACTCTTGAAATTGTTGCTCTATACAGTCAAAATGTACCCTTAACATGTGAATGTAACTACGCTCCTTAGTAAAGACAGAAAATATCATTTGTGTTTGTATGGTACATGTTCTTTATGTGTTCTTTAATAAAAATGTATGTTTAAAAAAGAATAGCAATGGATAGTGGGCATTCATTTCCTAATTCCATTTTGTAGAAGTTTATTTGCAGCTAGTCTGTGAATCTGCTTGACAGTGGGCTGTTTGAGATTGTGCAGATTGAAAATGCGCCAGCTGGCATGATGTGCTGTTCCAAGTTGTCAAATGAGGGTTTGTAAAGTCACAACGTTTGTTAATATATTCCAAGATGGCGTAGGCGTAGCAGTAGGTCGTCCTGTCGTATCTTCTCTCTGTAAATATCGTCTCTTTTTCGTTTTAGATATTTTTCTTTGCATATCTTTAAAAACATTTTGCTAAACCTAAGCTTCCAAATACTCACCTGCAACCCGCCTCACCCAATGTAGCTACTTTTCCTGAAGTATTTATATTTACTTCGGAACCGGAACCCCTCAACTGAAGCTAGCCAGCTAACCACCAGCTATGCTAGCGGTCTTCAGCAAACCGGTCATCAGCTAACCTTTAGCTCGGAAAGCTCTCGCCAGTTCGAACAACGAGACGCTAACCAGAGCATAACGGACCTATTTATTTTTTTATCCCCGGATTCCCACCGCAAACGGAACATTTTTCAGCTGGATCTTCACAACTAGCTATCGAGCTAAACCGCAACCCTGGTTGATTACTCCTGGCTAGCGTTTCCACCCACGTAGCTTAAAGCTAACCCGGCCAGAGCTCCTGTGCTCCTAGCATACTCCTGGGCTACAATACCCGGACCCACGACCGGTCTATCGATGTCACTGCATGAAGAGGAATAAACAGACTCACCCCATCGCGACGTCCTCCAAAGGCTAACTCTCTAGCCCTCGCTATCTCCTTGCTTGCTAATTCGGCATGCTAACTGCTAGCTTGTTTAGCCCAGGTCCGCTAACTACTACCTTGTTTACCCCGGCCTGCTAATCTGTTAGCTTGTTAGCACAGGCCTGCTAACCTTCTGCATCGCCGCGTCCCAAACACGCAGTGGCCCATATGTACTTTCTATCTCTTCCCGATTTTTTAAAATGTGTTTATACCTTCCGGAAACCTGCCTCACCCAATGTGATACGGAATCGCTATTATTTTGAATTTTTAGAACACACTCAAGAACCTCCAGAAGCTAACCAGCTAACTAGCTACAAGCTATTTAGTCATTGTTAGTTTTTTAACCTGGATAACACTCGCCAGTCCAGCCCCCCTGCCCCATCCACCGCTGCCCCTGGACTCTGATCACTTGGCTACATAGCAGATGCACGCTGGACTGTCCATTAATCACGGTACTCCATTCTGCTTGTTTGTTTTATCTGTCGGCCCCGTTGCCTAGTCAATGCCATTTTACCTGCTGTTGTTATGCTAGCTGATTAGCTGTTGTCTCACCCACTATTTTAGCTAGCATTCCCAATTCAACACCTGTGATTACTGTATGCCTCTCTGTATGTCTCTCTCAAATGTCAATATGCCTTGTATACTGTTGCTCAGGTTAGTTATCATTGTTTTAGTTCACAATGGAGCCCCTAGTCCCACTCCTCATACCTCCTTTGTCTCACCTCCCACATATGTGGTGACCTCACCCATTACAACAAGCATGTCCAGAGATAAAACCTCTCTCATCATCACCCAGTGCCTGGGCTTACCTCCGCCGTACCCGCACCCCACCATACCCCTGTCTGCGCATTATGCCCTGAATATATTCTACCATGCCCAGAAACCTGCTCCTCTTATTCTCTGTCCCCAACGCTCTAGGCGACCTGTTTTGATAGCCTTTAGCCGCACCCTCATACTACTCCTTCTCTGTTCCGCGGGTGATGTGGTGGTAAACCCAGGCCCTGCATGTCCCCAGGCACCCTCATTTGTTGACTTCTGTGATCGAAAAAGCCTTGGTTTCATGCATGTCAACATCAGAAGCCTCCTCCCTAAGTTTGTTTTACTCATTTGTGAATTGATTGCCCCCCATCTAGCTTCAGAGTTTGTTCTGTTAGGTGACCTAAACTGGGATATGCTTAACACCCCGGCAGTCCTACAATCTAAGCTAGATGCCCTCAATCTCACAAATCATCAAGGAACCCACCAGGTACAACCCTAACTATGTAAGCAAGGGCACCCTCATAGACATCATCCTGACCAACTGGCCCTCCAAATACACCTCCGCTGTCTTCAACCAGGATCTCAGCGACCACTGCCTCATTGCCTGTATCCGCTACGGTGCCGCAGTCAAACGACCACCCGTCATCACTGTCAAACGCTCCCTAAAACACTTCTGTGAGCAGGCCTTTCTAATCGACCTGGCCCGGGTATCCTGGAAGGACATTGACCTCATCCCGTCAGTTGAGGATGCCTAGTCATTCTTTAAGAGTAACTTCCTCACCATTTTAGATAAGCATGCTCGGTTCAAAAGATGCAGAACTAAGAACAGATACAGCCCTTGGTTCACTCCAGACCTGACTGCCCTCAACCAGCACAAAAACATCGGACTGCAATAGCATCGAACAGTCCACGCGATATGCAAATGTTCAGGGAAGTCAGGAACCAATACACGCAGTCAGTCAGGAAAGCTAAGGCCAGCTTCTTCAGGCAGAAGTTTGCATCCTGTAGCTCCAACTCCAAAACGTTCTGAGACACTGTGAAGTCCATGGAGAACAAGAGCACCTCCTCCCAGCTGCCCACTGCACTGAGGCTAGGGAACACGGTCACCACCGACAAATCCATGATTATCGAAAACTTCAACAAGCATTTCTCAACGGCTGGCCATGCCTTCCGCCTGGCTACTCCTACCTCGGCCAACAACTCTGCCCCCCCCCCCGCAGCTCCTCGCCCAAGCCTCTCCAGGTTCTCCTTTACCAAAATCCAGATAGCAGATGTTCTGAAAGAGCTGCAAAACCTGGACCCGTATAAATCAGCTGGGCTTGACAATCTGGACCCTCTATTTTTGAAACCACCAGCCGCCATTGTCGCAACCCCTATTACCAGCCTGTTCAAACTGCCGCAGTCATCCCACTCTTCAAAGGGGGAGACACCCAGGACCCAAACTGTTACAGACCAATATACATTCTGCCCTGCCTATCTAAGGTCTTCGAAAGCCAAGTCAACAAACAGGTCACTGACCATCTCGAATCCCTCCGTACCTTCTCCGCTATGCAATCTGGTTTCCGAGCCGGTCACGGGTGCACCTCAGCCACACTCAAGGTACTAAACGACATCATAACCGCCATCGATAAAAGACAGTACTGTGCAGCCGTCTTCATCGACCTTGCCAAGGCTTTCGACTCTGTCAATCACCATATTCTTATCGGCAGACTCAGTAGTCTCGGTTTTTCGGATGACTGCCTTGCCTGGTTCACCAATTACTTGGCAGACAGAGTTCAGTGTGTCAAATCGGAGGGCATGCGGTCCGGTCCTCTGGCAGTCTCTGTGGGGGTGCCACAGGGTTCAATTCTCGGGCAGACTCTTTTCTCTGTATATATCAATGATGTTGCTCTTGCTGCGGGCGATTCCCTGATCCACCTCTACGCAGACGACACTATTCTATATACTTTCGGCCCGTCATTGGACACTGTGCTATCTAACCTCCAAACGAGCTTCAATGCCATACAACACTCCTTCCGTGGCCTCCAACTGCTCTTAAACGCTAGTAAAACCAAATGCATGCTTTTCAACCGATCGCTGCCTGCACCCGCTTGCCCGAATAGCATCACCACACTGGATGGTTCCGACCTTGAATATGTGGACACCTATAAGTACCTAGGTGTCTGGCTAGACTGCAAACTCTCCTTCCAGACCCATATCAAACATCTCCAATCGAAAATCAAATCAAGAGTCGGCTTTCTATTCCGCAACAAAGCCTCCTTCACTCACGCTGCCAAGCTTACCCTAGTAAAACTGACTATCCTACCGATCCTCGACTTCGGCGATGTCATCTACAAAATTGCTTCCAACACTCTACTCAGCAAACTGGATGCAGTTTATCACAGTGCCATCCGTTTTGTCACTAAAGCACCTTATACTACCCACCACTGCGACTTGTATGCTCTAGTCGGCTGGCCCTCGCTACATATTCGTCGCCAGACCCACTGGCTCCAGGTCATCTACAAGGCCATGCTTGGTAAAGCTCCGCCTTATCTCAGTTCACTGGTCACGATGGCAACACCCATCCGTAGCACGCGCTCCAGCAGGTGTATCTCACTGATCATCCCTAAAGCCAACACCTCATTCGGCCGCCTTTCGTTCCAGTACTCTGCTGCCTGTGACTGGAACGAATTGCAAAAATCGCTGAAGTTGGAGACTTTTATCTCCCTCACCAACTTCAAACATCAGCTATCTGAGCAGCTAACCGATCGCTGCAGGTGTACATAATCTATTGGTAAATAGCCCACCCATTTTCACCTACCTCATCCCCACAGTTTTTATTTATTTACTTTTCTGCTCTTTTGCACACCAATATCTCTACCTGTACATGATCATCTGATCATTTATCACTCCAGTGTTAATCTGCAATTTTGTAATTATTCGCCTACCTCCTCATGCCTTTTGCACACATTGTATATAGACTCCCCTTTTTTTCTACTGTGTTATTGACTTGTTAATTGTTTACTCCATGTGTAACTCTGTGTTGTCTGTTCACACTGCTATGCTTTATCTTGGCCAGGTCGCAGTTGCAAATAAGAACTTGTTCTCAACTAGCCTACCTGGTTAAATAAAGGTGAAATAAAATAAATAAAAATAATGGAATTCATGAATGCACACTTTTAAATATGATCAATCTCTTTAAAAAATCGACATACCAAAGGTGGTTGAATTAGTCTTTCTGCCCATAATTTCATTTAAAGTACTCAACAACAAATAATATCCATCAATCTTTATATCATTGATCTTGGTTTCATAATATAGTTTATTCTTCTTTTTGTTGAGTTTAGTCACACCATTTCTCAATTTGCAATAAATTAGCCAGTCACATGTGCAGCCAGACTTATTAGCCACCCATCTCTTTCATGTCACGACTTCCGCCGAAGTTGGCTCCCCTGCCTGTTCGGGTGGTGCTCGGCGGTCGTCGTCACCGTCCTACAAGCCGCTACCGATCCCTTTTTCGTTTGTCTGTTGGTTTTGTCTTATTAGTTTCACCTGTGTGTATTTTGGTTTAATTAGCTTGTGTGGGATTGTCTTTTGTTACGTGTGTACATATTAGGTTGTGGTGTATTTTGTTTTCTATACTGGACACCTGTGGTTTTGGGTTGTCTGGTATAGTGTCCTGCGCCCTGTATTTTATTGGGCTTATCATTTTGGTGTGCAATAGTAAAGCACTTTACTCCCTTACTCTCTCTCTGCGTCTGATTCCTGCACACACACCTAGTCCCACGTGACATTTCAACCATACAGTTTTTCATATTCTCATCAATCCATGGAGCCTTAACAGTTCTAAATCAGTTTCTTAACAGGTGCATGTTTATCAATAATCTGAAGAAGCCATTTCAAACATTTCAAGTGCATGCTCCTTATTAATCCCATCAGACCAGGCAAATATGTTTAACATCATCCACATAAGAGTCACAGCAAAATCCTATGATCTGTTATACACCATTTTATGCCCAGCTTTCAGAACTTAGGCTTTCCTGGATACAGCCACTATATTGTGGTCACTGCATTCAATGAGTATGAATACAGCTTTAGAACAGAGTTCTACATTGTTAGTAAAAATGTGATGACACATGTGGATAATCTTGTTCCTGCAGTACAGGGTTCTCCAACTGGCAGCCTGTGGCCCGAATTAAAATAATTAACAAATTACCACGGGTGGTTCTATTCCACCCCCCTCCCAAGTTTTCTGAGCAAAACAAAACACGTATAAATGTGTTTTTTTGTGTGTGGAATGTTCATTGTTGGACATAAGACTGTAATAAAACACCAGGAAATCAGCTCCAAGTGATCTGTTCAAGTATTCCCACGCATAATAGAGAGAGACACGGCTTGATCATATACAAATGTAAGCAAGGTTTGAAATGATTATGTTTTAGTCAAACATATTTGTTTGTGCTTCTTGCAGTCAATTTGCAGTCTACAAATTATATGTAATTACGTTCCGGCCCCCCAACCATCCACGAATGAAAAAATGTTTTTGCCCGCGGCTGAATCTAGTTGATGATCCCTGTTGTATAGTGTTTGTAAACACCCTGGTAAATTGATTAATAACCTGAACCAGATTACAGGAACTGCTTACAGTGAGATGCGTCCTCTGAGCAAACAGCTTGATGAAAATCTGTCAATATTCAGGTCCCAAAGAAAGTAGACTTCTCTGTTTACATCACATACCATATCAAGCTTTTCACACATTATTTAGATACTGACCATTAGCACTTGGTGACCTATAGCAACACTGAAAAAGAAAAGGCTTTAGATGTGCCAAATGAACCTGCAACCACAACACTTCAATAACACTTGACATAAGATCTTCTCTAAGCATTACAGGGATATGGCTCTGAATATATTACAGTTGAAGTCGGAAGTTGACATACACTTAGTTTGGAATCATTAAAACTCGTTTTTCAACCACTCCACAAATTTCTTGTTAACAAATATAGTTTTGGCAAGTCGGTTAGGACATCTACTTTGTGCATGACACAAATCATTTTTCCAACAATTGTTAACAGACAGATTATTTCACATATAATTCACTGTATCACAATTCCAGTGGGTCAGAAGTTGAAATACACTAAGTTGACTGTTCCTTTAAACAGCTTGGAAAATTCCAGAAAATTATGTCATTGCTTTAGAAGTTTCTGATAGGCTAATTGACATAATTTGTGTAAACTGGAGGTGTACTTGTGGATGTATTTCAAGGCCTACCTTCAAACTCAGTGCCTCTTTGCTTGACATCATGGGAAAATCTAAAGAAATCAGCCAAGACCTCATTAAAAAAACTGTAGACCTCGACCAGTCTGGTTCATCCTTGGGAGCAATTTCCAAATGCCTGAAGGTACCACGTTCATCTGTACAAACAGTAGTACGCAAGTATAAACACCATGCGACAACGGAGCCATCATACTGCTCAGGAAGGAGACACGTTCTCCTAGAGATGAACGTACTTTGGTGTGAGAAGTGCAAATCAATCCCAGAACAACAGCAAAGGACCTTGTGAAGATGTTGGAGGAAACAGGTACAAAAGTATCTATATCCACAGTCATACAAGTCCTATATCGACAAAACCTGAAATGCCGCTCAGCAAGGAAGAAGCCACTACTACAAAACCGCCATTAAAAAGCCAGACTACGGTTTGCAACTGCACATGGGGACAAAGATCGTTGAAGTAATGTCCTCTGGTCTGATGAATCAAAAATAGAACTGTTTAGCCATAATGACCATCGTCATGTTTGGAGGAAAAAGGGGGAGGCTTGCAAGCCGAAGAACACCATCCCAACAGTGAAGCACGGGGGTGGCAGCATCATGTTGTGGGGGTGCTTTGCTTTGTGGATATATTGAAGCAACATCTCAAGACATCAGTCAGGAAGTTAAAGCTTGGTCGCAAATGGGTCTTCCAAATGGACAATGACCACAAGCATACTTCCAAAGTTGTGGCAAAATGGCTTAAGGACAACAAAGTCAAGGTATTGGAGCGGCCAACACAATGCCCTGACCTCAATCCTCTAGAGAATTTGTGGGCAGAACTGTGCGAGCAAGGAGGCCTACAAACCTGACTCAGTTACACCAGCTCTGTCAGGATGAATGGGCCAAAATTCATCCGACTTATTGTGGGAAGGTTGCGACAGGCTACCCGAAACATTTGACGCAAGTTAAACAATTTAAAGGTAATGCTACCAAATACTAATTGAGTGTTTGTAAACTGACCCACTGGGAATGTGATGAAAGAAACAAAAGCTGAAATAAAGAATTCTCTCTACTCTTCTGACATTTCACGTTCTTAAAATAAAGTTTTTATCCTAACTGACCTATGACAGGAAATTTTTACTAGGATTTAATGTCAGAAATTGTGAAAATCTGAGTTTAACCTCTTGCTCCTACCTGACACGCAGGCGTCCCATCTAGACATCTGGAAATGCAAATGCGCTACGCTAAATGCTAATAGCACTCGTTAAAACTCAAACGTTCATTAAAATACACATGCAGGGTACTGAATTAAAGCTACACTCGTTGTGAATCCAGGCAACAAGTCAGATTTTTTAAATGCTTTTCGGCGAAAGCATGAGAAGCTATTATCTGATAGCATGTAACACCCCAAAAGACCCGCAGGGGACGTAAACAAAATAATTAGCATAGTCGGCACTACACAAAACGCACAGATAAAATATAAAACATTCATTACCTTTGACCATCTTCTTTGTTGGCACTCCTAGATGTCCCATAAACATCACTATTGGGTATTTTTTCGATTAAATTGGTCCATATATAGCCTAGATATCGATCTATGAAGACTGTGTGATCAACGAAAAAATAGCGTTTTATTAAAAAACTTGACGATAAACTTTCACAAAACACTTCAAAATACTTTTGTAATGCAACTTTAGGTATTAGTAAACGTTAATAAGCGATCAAATTGATCACGAGGCAATGTATATTCTATAGCTGTACGTCTGGAAATAATGTCCGGGTAAATCTCAACCAAAATATCCGGTCGGAGACCGGAAGAACTGCGCTGCCTTGTGTCTGTTTGACCAAGAAACAAATCGTAGGCAAATGACAAGACTGTTGACATTGTGTGGAAGCTGTAGGTATTTAATGTGGTTCACGTTTAACAATGGGTTGAAGTGACGCATGGATATATTTTCCCATTTTCAGTGATCAGATTTTCCTGCACTTTTCGATGAAACGCACGTTCTGTTATAGTCACAGCCGTATTTTAACCAGTTTTATAAACGTCTGAGTGTTTTCTATCCACACATACTAATCATATGCATATACTATATTCCTGACATGAGTAGCAGGGCGCTGAAATGTTGCGCAATTTTTCACAGAATGTTCGAAAAAGTAGGGGGTAGGAGTAACATGTTAAATGTATTTGGCTAAGGTGTATGTAAACTGCCGACTTCAACTGTATGTGTAACTGATAGATGCACAGATGCACATACACACTACATGTCAATGTTTTTAAATGTATGTCAATTGTAAATTATTTTGTATGTAATGTATTTTTCGTTATGTGTCGGACCCCAGTAAGACTAGCTGTTGCCATTGGCGTTGGCTAATGGGGGTCCTAATAAATGAAACAGATCAAAAAGAGTTCCAAACGACTCAGTTAATTTTCAGTTTTCCCCTCCCACTCACACCACTCCCATACAGTCCTAGCTAAATTCTTGCTCGAGAAATTGCCCTTTGCTAAGAAGCTATTTTTGTCTTTTTGACCATTTCATTTGAAAACAGTAAGGTATTTAAATTTTTTAACCAGAAATGATTTGATTTTGAGATTTTAAATAATATTTTTTTTTAACTTAAGTCCTCCAACCATTTTTTGATTAACTTTTCCTGTTCAAAAGCGAAATCCCAAGTATAAATATAGTGAAGTACACACACACACACACACACACACACACATTAATTGCATATTCTAGCCATCGCCACCTGGGTGCATCACTGCTGCCAGAGGAGATCTCTGTCCCCACATCAGATATCTCTTCTGACAAAATCTAATTTACACAGGATGTTAAAGTCATCCTCCAGCAATTTTTGGACTTTTCCTGTTGAGAAGTGATATCCAAAGTATAAATACAGTAAAGTACACACATTTAAGTGTCAAAAAAGACATACAACTGCAAACTTCAAGTAGTAGGGCGTTCAATTTTCTGAGTTGGTCTGAAGGTCACATGTGATGTCATCAGCCTCCCCCCTTGCTTGAGGATCAATAGAGGAGCAATGTCTAACCTGGACCGCCTATTGAGATGTGCCTTTTGTTAAGTAAATCAGGTGTTAAATGAGGTGAAAAGGAGCCTGGAGGAGGTCTTTAGAGGCGTAGCTATGAGGAGATTTTCTCCCTCCCTCCCTCTGCTGCTCATTGTGTTTGTGAAGCGTTTCTCTCTTATCTGTTTCCCTCAGGCCCCTAGAGGGCCTTCTCCACGCTGTCACTCTTTTTGACATGTAAAGAATTGCCTTAGCAAGATTAGACACATGCCGGTGTAATTCCATACCAGCCTTTTCCCCAACTAAATAAATTGCTTTTCACAATCTGATGCAACGTTTCTAAGGGCAACTACTGGTTTCCTCACAGCTCGTCACATGCTTTCCCCGTTTAGACAAATACATGTTAGATGCAATGTAAGAAAACCTGTTGATTGATTGAAACAACACTTTGCGCAACAAGGGCCATTACAATGGCTGTGGAAAATGACTAGAGAATGTATGCGACTTGAATGTGTTGATCGTTTTGCTACATAGAAACATCAGACAAATCTAACCATCTGTACATCCAGAGCTCGATAGCTCAGGCGATAGAGCATCAGACTTTAAATGTTCTTGTAAGTCTGACAATTTCGTCTGAAATGTGCATCTCTGTCCCAATAAATGGAAAAGTCAACCTGAGCCCAAAGAAAGTTTTTTGTTGTTGTTTGTACCTTTACACCTTTTTTGTGATATCCAGTTGGTAGCCAAGAGCCTTGCATCCTCCGAAACACGACCCTACCAAGTCGCACTGCTTCTTGACACACTGCTCGCTTAACCTGGAAGCCAGCCACACCAATGTCTTGGAGGAAACACCGTCCAGCTGGCGACCAGGTACCCAGCCCGCCACAAGGAATCGCTAGAGTGCGATGGGACAAGGAAATCACGGCCGGCAAAACCCTCCCCTAACCCGGACAAAGCTGGGCCAAATGTGCACAGCCTCATGGGTCTCATGGAATTAAACCCAGGTCTGTAGTTACGCCTCAAGCACTGGGGTGCAGTGCCTTAGGCCGCTGCGCCTCTCGGGAAGCCTAAGCCCAATTAACGTTAGTAATTTCCAAATGAAACAATGTTCATAATTGTCCATAAGGTCTATATGTTGGAGTTCATGCTTTATTTGAAAAGTTTAAGTAGGAAATTGCATGAATTTTGGCCATTTCAGAATAAGTCTCAAAGAAGGCTTTTCAGTCAATCATATTTCAAGGGTTTTTGAAAGAGCTCACAGAGCATGTTTCTTCATTCACAGCTGTCCCCCCGTGTTAGTTATGAAGAGGAAATGTTAATGAAGCATTACAGACCAAATTGAAGTGTGTTGAGCTTTGTGTGCAGGTCATTCCACCAATTCGGTGCCTTTTGAAGTCTGATTTCATCTCATTTTAACATTATCATAAAGAGCACATGTTAAAATAAAAGAATGACTATAGTAAGTGCCAAATAAAGAAACAGGGTTGACCATAGTAACAGGCTAAATCAGCCATAAATCCCCTTGTAATAGGGGGAATGGAAGCTTGTCGTGTGCAAAAGGGAGTGGCAATTAAATGCAAGCTTCACAAAACATTTTTTTGTTAACATTTCCAGCCTGTCTATCTAAAATACGTTTAGTCGTGTCTTTGGCTATGCCGGATTAAGTGACATGACATGCTATTCTATAAAATAATTTATCCGTAATTAATATTACCTGATTGAGCTAATCATGTAAATGTAATGAACTAGAGAGTCGAGGCACCACAAAATAATATTTATAGAGCTGTTATCTTCCGAATAAACTCTTAAAGACCTAGTCATATTTTACATCAATAGCAGTCAATATGAATCCTCACCTTAATTCAGTCTCATCTGAAAGTTGTAAATTCTTGGTTATCTGCACAAACCCTGGCTAACAAGTTGAATCAGCAATAAAAAAAATTGGGTTTAATTCTTTATATACTAAATACCTAACTAATCACACAGAATTACACATACACATATTACAAATTACGTCATAAAGGAAAACGTCCCGAGCGGGCGGAACACATATAACAGCTGGTTACACAAAAGAAAAGGGGCTGGGTTTGAGTGAAAGAGCGGGAAAACTGAAGGACACAGGGAGAAGCTGTGCTATCGTAAATACAGTATCTCATGCATTCTAAATTACCGCCCATTTGGAAAAGGAAAATGCAATAAATATTTACTCCGAGTTGCGCTTTGGTAGGTTGGTGGTAGATGGAAGGCCGTGTTGCCCAACCGAGTCCTTTGAAGAATGTCTCTGGTGGTCAATTGGATACGATGTAGTAACGTTGTTGTGTGATAGACTGTCTGTTCCTTCCTAACCCTCGTTTGCAGTGGCTGTTGTTAACTCAATGGCTAGGAGGTATCACTTCTGTAGTGAATAAGAGTTCAAAGTTCATACCATTCACAACCAAAGCTCACACTGATGTTGGCTTTGTTCTGTAGTCATTATCTGAACCATTCTGAAATCGGACCATCATCCTCACATCCTTGGAACAGGATTGTCGTCAAGGCTTTATATAGGAATCGGAGAAAAGGGGTGTGTTTCATAGTTTACAACCTATGTCTCTTCACGTGGGCGGGCCACTGAGTCGGGCCTAATTCACTCATGAAAACCCAATTCTCACATTTTGGAAGCTAAAATCAAATTTCATCCCATCACGAATCATTTCATATTCAAACATTTAAATTGAACAACAACTCCATGTGAATCCGATAACTCTGATGTGTAGACTTTACACTGTAGAGTTTATGTCATCTTATCATTGATGAGAATGTCTCAGATGACAACCGAACTGACATCATATTCATTATATATAAGTACCACTGCAAATGTTCAATTGTTCGGATTACCAGAATATAGTTAATTTCCCCCCACCTTCTGATGTTCCCAGAATCTCTATGTTAACCAAGGGGTTTGCAAATGTAACATCAGTAGGGTAGAGAGAGGAAAAAGGGGTGAAGAGGTATTTATGACTGTCATAAACCTACCCCCAGGCCAACGTCATGACAGTTGTTTTCCACCACAAAACACCATCAAATTGCCATATGTTTTATTAATAGTCACCATATTAAAAGGAGAATTCAGTTCACGTAACAGGTTTCATCTTAAAATGAGGGACAGAATGAATCACCAATCACATGAAATAAATAACCTCAGACATGGCTTTGACAAAGCAACAAAATAACTAGGGTGTTACAATGATGGTAAAACTTGGAGAAATGTGAGGGTTAAGTGGGTTAGAATCTATCTAGAGGGTTGATGGAGGAACTTTGCAGAATTTTGGCACTTTAGCAAGTCTTTATTCATATAAAAAAAAAAAATATGTGGTCTATATTAAAGGGCACTGATAGTTAATATAACATGCTTTTAAAATGCAATATTGGTGCACAATTTCAAATTAAAATATCAAAGGGACGCAAAAGGCACCCATTTCGTGAAATGACCCATGCGTGTTTTTCCGTCTTGTAAAGATAGGGGGGTGACTGCAACAGGCAATGTAACATCCAAAGGTGCGTGCTAACTGCAAGCTAAAAGCACTGTAACTTGTAGCCTAGCAACATGAATTACATATGTTCTAGGTTTGATAGGGGGTAATGTTAAAAGGTAACTGGTAGACTAACAAATAATGAAATTGCCTTTACCCCCTATCAAGCCTCGAGGTGACAAATTAAATGTTAAAATGTTTAGGCATATTTTGTATTACTGGTTATTATAAAATATCTAACTAACTTAGCTAGCTAACTAGCAGCTTGGCAAGCTAGCCAGCTTGTTCCAGTTAGTTTTTTCATCATGAATGAAGCAGGTAAAGTAGCTACCTTGTGGTATGGTTATGTTTTCTTGCAATATCGACTTAATTTTGATTCATGATTTATGCATTGACAGTTTGGAGTGGATCACAAACCAATACTACCACCGCGTTGGGTCTGGACTGCGAGGGACCGGTGCTGATGATCCAATCTGCACCCATCACATAGTCCATAACAACAAACAGGGCAGGCAGGAGTACTGAGAGTGTACAACTTTTATTTTCAATTAAATGAATCAAATACATTTTTAGCAAAGTTTGGCCTACGTTTGCAAATTTTCAGAAAATGTATTGTGATTGGAGATCTGGATTTGCTATGCTGCATTTTTAAACAGCAATAGCGGAGATGTGCTTTGGAAATAGCAACTTGGATTAAATATGACAATGCTTGCCTTTCCGTGCCTTGTAATAGCCTTCTACTGAATATGCCCAGATATGTCAAATCATTTGTCTGCTGGACATTTAATGAGTCTGATTTATCCCATTTTGTTCAGACACACGAGGATGAACATTACATATCATGTGAGGATATCTATTGAAATTATGCATGTTTTGAGAAATACGATACATAAATGATCAGTTAATGACTACAGATATACATTTCTGAAAATCTGTGGATTCCTTCATGCATAAGTATGAATCCTTTCTGGAGTTAGAATATTCTACAAATATGTAAGTGGGTACATGCGCATCAGGTGTGTGTCTTGAACGTATCTCACCCCAGATATCTCCCTGGACTCATGCGGTAGCAGGGAGATTTAAGATCCGGATTGGATGCATATAGAAACTGTCCCATTACAGAGAATATTCTAGCTCTGCAAATAATATTGAGGACATACTGTATATATTTGGAGCATGTCTACTCCTTACATAATATATAATATACATTTAATGTATCCGGAAATACTGTATATAATATATAATAATATAATAATAATATATGCCATTTAGCAGACGCTTTTATCCAAAGCGACTTACAGTCATGTGTGCATAGATTCTACATATGGGTGGTCCCGGGGATCGAACCCACTACCCTGGTGTTACAAGCGCCATGCTCTACCAACTGAGCTACAGAAGGACCCCAAGTATATCGATAGATGAAAAAATATCTGCTGATATTGAGCCTTTTCACCCAGTGCACATTTTGTGTGCTTGTTCCGAGATGTATTATTCACACTTTTACAGAAGCAATAGTTGATATCTTGAAAATTATGTTTTAGCTAAGATTGTCTTCGAAAATATATGCTGAAATGCATTTCTCATACATGGTAGTACTGTTTTTTAAATGTTTTAAAAAAAATATAGAATGAAAATTAAAGCCCCCCCAAAATATACCAGTGTCCAGAAAAGTGGATTGGGAATATAGGCACATGTACTGTATCTCGTTTACATTACTTGTTACAAAATTTCAGAAAAGTTGTAATACAAAAAAACATATTTTTGTCTACATTCAACTGGTAAAGTTTCATTTTGATATATATCAAGTAGGGGGATTTTTTCTTAATGTATACTCAAATCAGACTTATTGTATACTATTCAGGCTATCTGTAATTTTGCAATTCTAAACTATTATGCCTTCAGCTGACCTTCTGTTGTCATTTGGAATGTTTTTAAATGTGTAATGATAGATTTTGATCGTGAAATCATGAAAGATGTGAATGTCTATTTCAGACTGTAACACTCATAACGAAGGGTGTAACATCCATAACATTAATTTATAAAGTCATAAAGGAAATGATCGTCTTTAAATGATAGTTTTTGTGTTCAGCCAAGCCTTTCCTTCAAAATGGCTATCTATGTTTTTTACCCTAAGACTTACAAACGCTGACTTTATTTCTCCAACATGCCAATATTTAGACGTCCGCTTTCTAGGGTTACTATAGACACACACATCAAAAGTATGATTCATATTTTATATTTGGTTTGTTCATTCTGTGAGGCATTAACGTTGTGATTTTGCGTGCAAATGTAATTAATGCTGGAATTGCCCAAATGGTTGGGGTGTTATATTTGGAATGGAATCATAGCGGATTGATTTTCTCATTTCGAAAATGGGATTCTCCTGAGTAGGTACTTAAGAAAGCATTTAATGAAAATATGTGTAATTAAGTAACATGTAATTACTTTTTATATCTCAACAACATGCAATTAACTGATAAACCAAAAATCAATTAACCATTTGAGGTGGTTTATGAAATTAGCCTGTTTTAGACCGCTAAGCCTAAACCCCACTGAGGCTATTGTATTGCTACATTTCAACCTCAAACTGTTCAACATCGTGGATTATAGTGTTGTATTAGGGTTCAATCGAATAAAATCTGTTTTATACTGACCTATTTACATTTACCTACAGGGAATATTAAATAGAAACAGTGTTTTAGAGTGGATGGATCCAGAAATGCATCATCGATGCCTAAGCTCTCGCAGTATAGAAATAGAAGTGAGGACAGGTGGTGTTGTTTCTGCTGTTCCTCATCTCTAACTGTTCACTTATACTGAACAAAAATATAAAAACGCAATTTCAACAATTTTACTAAGTTACAGTACATATGAGGAAATCAGTCAATTGAAATAAATTCATTAGGCCCTAATCTATGGATTTCATGTGACTGGGCAGGGGTGCAGCCATGGGTGGGCCTGGGAGGCCATAGGCCCACCCACTTGGGAGCCAGGCCTAACCACAGGGGAGCCAGATCCATCCAATCAGGATGAGATTGTACCCACATATTACAGACAGAAATACTCCTTAGCGATGTTCCTTCTGAGCTGCACACGTGTCGAGCGCAGTAGCCCGAGACACAGCAAAATCAGCAGAGAGAAGCAGGATATGAAACTTCACTCAACTTTCTTGAGAAGTGGTCACCAACCAGTGAAAATAGATCGACTGGTCATTCTCCAAAGCATTCCTAGTCGATTGCCAAACAGTTCTGTAAAAAGCCCCAATGATAAAGCCTTGTGTTCCTATTGGCGTTAAGTGCACCTGATTCAGCTACCCTGCACGCCGGAGAGGCAAACTGTTCTGTAAAAAGCCCCAATGATAAAGCCTTGTGTTCCTATTGGCGGTAAGTGCACCTGATTCAGCTACCCTGCACGCCGGAGAGGCAAACTGTTCTGTAAAAAGCCCCAATGATAAAGCCTTGTGTTCCTATTGGCGGTAAGTGCACCTGATTCAGCTACCCTGCACGCCGGAGAGGCAAACTGTTCTGTAAAAAGCCCCAATGATAAAGCCTTGTGTTCCTATTGGCGGTAAGTGCACCTGATTCAGCTACCCTGCACGCCGGAGAGGCAAACTGTTCTGTAAAAAGCCCCAATGATAAAGCCTTGTGTTCCTATTGGCGGTAAGTGCACCTGATTCAGCTACCCTGCTACCTGGCCAAATCCTGACAGTCTATTATTCCCCAGCCCCTGTTTCAAGACAGGTGCACGATAATGGTCCATTCTACATCCAAACACATTTCACAAATATATTATTTAGTATTTAGTAGTAAGATTAAATTAATAACAGTTTGATGGGTGACAATATTATCCTATCACTTGTGAATGATATATTATCACTTGTGAATGATGTTCAGCGTGAGGCAAGAAACAATGCCTTTTTTTGCTACTTTTAGTAGTTGCACACCTCATGTAGCCTGACCCATAGGCCTATGTGTTTTGATAAGGTTTGGATCGCAACTAAATTGGCCAAATAACTTTTTTTTAAATGAAGCACATTAAGCCACTTTACAAGGGTTGTAGAGCCTAACTGGCATGCATAAGCAGCACGTGAGTTAAGTTTGGGGACGATCATTTTCACCTTTATAATAAAAGCATTACATGCATAATCACATTTGTGGTCACTTTTGATAATGGTGTTTTCCCACTACTGGAAAATTTGTGCTTACAGCCTACTGGCATGTGCCCAGTGCTGCGCTTATAATGTGAAGAAATAGCATAATAGTTTAAGCTTAACGTTCTGATATGTTGCATCAGCCTCATTGTGTAGAAAAGGCTATTTGATGCTAATTGTTGTACTAATTTGAGATCTATCGCAACCCACAACTGTTCCAGACTATATTTGGAATATTTATTTCTCGCACAGAATAGGTCAAATGTTGTACTATGGGGGATAGTAGATTGACATAGCTAGGGCTTTTGCTGTTCGTTAGGCCTACTCTTCTTGTTGTCTCATCATTATACAGTCCTAGTCAAAAGTTAGGACACACCTACTCATTCAAGGGGTTTTCTTTATTTGTATTATGAACTAACACATATGGAATCATGTAGTAACTAAAAAAGGGTTAAACAAATTAACATATATTTTAAATTTTTGATTAGTCAAGGTAGCTACCCTTTGCCTTGATGACAGCTTTGCACACTTGAATCGCCCCTCCTCCTCCATGCTTCACGGTGGGAACCACACATGCAGAGATCATCTTTTCACCTACTCTAAGTTTCACAAAGACACGGCGGTTGGAACCAACATTTATATATTTTGACTCATCAGACCAAAAGACAGATTTCCACCGGTCTAATGTCAATTGCTTGTGTTTCTTGGGCCAAGCAAGTCTCTTCATCTTATAAGTGTCCTTTAGTAATGGTTTCATGGCAGCAACTGTCATATATACATATATTCATACACATAGCTCATATATTATAGAGCGCCAAACTAACCCGCCTGACTCAAGTCATTGCACGTACCCCTGCCAAAACAGGAACCAACACACACACCCAGCCATAAACTGCCCCTCTCAGTTCCCCTTATCTCACGACTCCTTGACACACAGACATTCCATCGCACAAACACACACACCTAACTCCCCTCTCTACTGGTCGGGTGCCCAGAGCAGAGGACTCTGCTGTGCACCAATGGGGCTCCTGCTCTGGCTAGAGCAGGTCCGTCTCCAACCCTTCGGGACCAGTCAGAAGACCAACACGACAAGACTCTACCTACATGATTTAATGTATAACATCTATTGTAACCTCTGTTTAAGTCCCTTTTTCAGCTGACTCCTTACTGAGCCATATGACTAGGTCCGTGCACGTTAAAACTGCAGGACAGGATATCTTTTGACTGAATAAACTGCCTTTTGTTACAACTGAAATCCACTCTGTCCAGTGTCCATGATTTGGTCTCAACTCTCCAGTATTTGAACACCAACACAACTCTACCATAAAGGCCTGATTCACGGAGTCTCCTCTGAACTGTTGATATTGAGATGTGTCTGTTACTTGAACTCTGTGATTTATTTGGGCTGCAATCTCTGAGGCTGGTAACTTTATTGAACTTACCCTCTGTAGCAGAGGTAACTCTGGGTCTTCCTTCCCTTGGCGGTCTTCCTTCCCTCATGAGAGCCAGTTTCATCATAGTGTTTGATGGTTTTTGCGACTGCACGTCAAGAAAGTTGAAAAGTTCCTGAAATTTTCCGGATTGACCGACCTTCATGCCTTAAAGTAACAATGGACAGTCGTTTCTCTTTGCTTATTTGAGCTGTTCTTGCCATTCAATGGACTTGGTCTTTTACCAAATAGGGATATCTTCTGTATACCCACCCTACCTTGTCACAACACAACTGATTGGCTCAAACGCATTAAGAATGAAAGAAATTCCACAAATTACATTTTAACAAGGCACACCTGTTAATTGAAATGCATTCCAGGTGACTACCTCATGAAGTTGGCTGAGAGAATGACAAGAGTGTGCAAAGCTGTCAAGGCAAAATATGACTACTTTGAAGAATCGCAAATATAAAATATATTTGGATTTGTTTAACAATTTTGTGGTTACTACATGATTCCATATGTGTTATTTCATAGTTTTCCCGATTATTCTACAATGTGGAGAATAGTAAAAATAAAGAAAAACTCTGGAATGAGTTTGTGCGCCCAAAAGTTTGACTGATACTGTATATATATATACATATACACAGAACTGTACACAGAGCTGGCTGCCTGGCAAAACTAAGCAATTGGGGGAGAAGGGCCTTGGTCAGGGAGGTGACGAAGAACCCGATGATCACTCTCATAGAGCTCTAGAGTTCCTCTTTGGAGATGGGAGAACCTTCCAGAAGGTTAACCATCTCTGCAGCACTCCACCAATCAGGCCTTTATGGTAGAGTAGCCAGACGGAAGCCACACCTCAGTAAAACGCACATGAAAGCCCGCTTGGAGTTTCCAAAAGGCTCCTAAAGACTCTCATACCATGAGAAACAAGATTCTCTGGTCTGATGAAACCAAGATTAATCTCTTTGGCCTGAATGCCAAGCATCACACCTGGAGGAAACCTGGCACAATCCCTACGGTGAAGCATGGTGGTGGCAGCGTCATGCTGTGGGGATGTTTTTCAGCGGCAGGGACTGGGATACTAGTCAGGATTGAGGGAATAATGAACGGAGCAAAGTACAGAGAGATCCTTGATGAAAACCTGCTCCAGAGCACTCCTCAGGACCTCAGACTGGGGTGAAGGTTTACCTTCAAACAGGGCAACAACCCTAAGCACACAGCCAAGACAATGCAGGAGTGGCTTCACGACAACTCTCTGAATGTCCTTGAGTGACCCAGCCAGAGCCTGGACTTGAACCTGATCAAACATCTCTGGAGAGACCTGAAAATAGCTGTGCAACATCGCTCCCCATCCAACCTGACAGAGCTTGAGAGGATCTGCAGAAAATAATGGGAGAAACAGGTGTGCCAAGCTTGTAGCGTCATACCCCAAAACACCCTATGCTGTAATCGCTTCCAAAGGTGCTGAAACAAAGTACTAAGTAAAGGCTCTGACTTCTTATGTAAATGTGATATTTCTGTTTTTTTATATATATATATACACTACTTAAAAAATTAAGGGAACACTAAAATAACACATCCTAGATCTGAATGAATGAAATATTCTTATTACATAATTTTTTCTTTACATAGTTGAATGTGCTGACAACAAAATGACACAAAAATGATCAATGGAAATCAAATTTATCAACCCATGGAGGTCTGGATTTGGAGTCACACTCAAAATTAAATTGGAAAACCACACTACAGGCTGATCCAACTTTGATGTAATGTCCTTAAAACAAGTTAAAATGAGGCTCAGTAGTGTGTGTGGCCTCCACGTGCCTGTATGATCTCCCTACAACGCATGGGCATGCTCCTGATGAGGTGGCGGATGGTCTCCTGAGGGATCTCCTCCCAGACCTGGACTAAAGTGTCCGCCAACTCCTGGACAGTCTATGGTGGATGGAGCGAGACATGATGTCCCAGATGTGCTCAATTGGATTCAGGTCTAGGGAACGGGCGGGCCAGTCCATAGCATCAATGCCTTCCTCTTGCAGGAACTGCTGTCACACTCTAGCCACATGAGGTCTAGCATTGTCTTGCATTAGGAGGAACCCAGGGCCAACCGCACCAGCATATGGTCTCACAAGGGATCTGAGGATCTCCTCTCGGTACCTAATGGCAGTCAGGCTACCTCTGGCGAGCACATGGAGGGCTGTGCGGCCCCCCAAAGAAATGCCATCCCACACCATGAATGACCCACCACCAAACCGGTCATGCTGGAGGATGTTGCAGGCAGCAGAATGTTCTCCATGGCGTCTCCAGACTCTGTCACATGTGCTCAGTGTGAACCTGCTTTCATCTGTGAAGAGCACAGGGCGCCAGTGGTGAATTTGCCAATCTTGGTGTTCTCTGTCAAATGCCAAACGTCCTGCACGGTGTTGGGCTGTAAGCACAACCCCCACCTGTGGACGTCGGGCCCTCATACCACCCTCATGGAGTCTGTTTCTGACCGTTTGAGCAGACACATGCACATTTGTGGCCTGCTGGATGTCATTTTGCAGGGCTCTGGCAGTGCTCCTCCTGCTCCTCCTTGCACAAAGGCAGAGGTAGCGGTCCTGCTGCTGGGTTGTTGCTCCCCTACGGCCTCCTCCACGTCTCCTGGTGTACTGGCCTGTCTCCTGGTAGCGCCTCCATGCTCTTTACACTACGCTGACAGACACAGCAAACCTTCTTGCCACAGTTCGCATTGATGTTCCATCCTGGATGAGCTGTACTACTTGAGCCACTTGTGCGGGTTGTAGACTCAGTCTCATGCTACCACTAGAGTGAAAGCACCACCAGAATTCAAAAGTGACCAAAACATCAGCCAGGAAGCATAGGAACTGAGAAGTGGTCTGTGGTCATCACCTGTAGAACCACTCCTTTATTGGGGGTGTCTTGCTAATTGCCTATAATTTCCACCTGTTTTCTATTCCATTTGCACAACAGCATGTGAAATTTATTGTCAATCAGTGTTGCTTCCTAAGTGGACAGTTTGATTTCACAGAAGTGTGATTGACTTGTGTTGTGTGACTCCTCTAGTCACTCCCAAACCCGCATGTGGGAGCGTAATCATCGCCTGAAACTAATTAGCATAACGCAGCGGACATAAATATCCCTAGAAAATATTCCTATTCATGAAAATCACAAATAAAATATATTGAGACACAGTTAGCCTTTTGTTAATCACTCTGTCATCTCAGATTTTCAAAATATGCTTTACAGCCAACGCTAGACAAGCATTTGTGTAAGTTTATCATAGCCTAGCATAGCATTATACCTTGCTAGCAGCAGGCAACCTTGTCACGGAAATCAGAAACGCAATCAAGTTAAATCGTTTACCTTTGATGAACTTCGGATGTTTTCACTCACGAGACTCCCAGGTAGATAGCCAAAGTTCATTTTTTCCCAAAAGATTATTTTTGTAGGCGAAACAGCTGTTTGTTCTTCACGTTTGGCTTCATAATATCGACAGAAACATGGCAGACGTTGTTTAGAATCCATCCTCTAGGTGTTTTTCTAATATCTATTCG
This sequence comes from Oncorhynchus gorbuscha, assembly GCF_021184085.1. Classification (NCBI taxonomy): domain Eukaryota; kingdom Metazoa; phylum Chordata; class Actinopteri; order Salmoniformes; family Salmonidae; genus Oncorhynchus; species Oncorhynchus gorbuscha. Next base: position 45,166,378 of record NC_060173.1, on the reverse strand, counting down.
ATAATATATCTGTTGGGACAATTTGTTTTTCTCTAGGACCGATTGGAGTAATGGCTACCTCTGTATTTTCGCGAGAATGTCTCTCGGAGCCACCATGTGACCACTTACGCAATGTGCCCGCCTACGGCTATTCTTCAACAGAAATGCGTAAAACTACGTCACAATGCTGTAGACACCTTGGGGAATACGTAGAAAGCGTAAGCCCGTTGATGGTACATTCACAGCCAAATAGGGAGTCATTGGAACGCAGCACTTTCAAAACCTGGGGCACTTTCGCTTGCAACATCAGTTCTGTTATGCTCACTGACAATATCTTTACAGTTTTGGAAACGTTAAGAGTGTTTTCTATCGAAAGCTGTCAATTATATGCATATTCTAGCATCTTTTCCTGACAAAATATCCCGTTTAAAACGGGAATGTTTTTTTTCCAAAGATGAAAATACTGCCCCTAGGTTCGCAACCGGTTTTAAGTGTTCCCTTTATTTTTTTGAGCAGTGTATTAGCAAAAATGTCTAAAAATCTGTTTTTTATTTGTCTCTATGGGGTATTGTTTGTAGATTGACGAGGGAAAAAACAATTTAATCAATTTCAGAATAAGGTTGTAACGTAACAAAACATTACCAAAACAAATGATCTAATGCTTCTGTCGCTTCGCAGCAATATATATATGGGGGATACAACCATATATATAAGAAGTAGCCATTATTAACTATTTTACACCTTGGGCTACTGTACATATCTTTATCCCATTTTATATATATATATATATATATATATATATATTCCAGTCGTACTTCATCAAAAGCCTTTTCAAAGTCAGCTGTGAATACCAGGCCTGGTTTCCCATATTTTACATAGTGTTCTATTGTTTCCAGTTTTTGTCTTATATTATCTCTAATGTATCATCCATGTAAAAAACCTGTCTGATTTGGATGAATAATACCCAACAATACCTTTTAAATTCTATGGGCTATGCACTTTGCTAGAATTTTTGCATCGCAACACTAAAGTGAAAGGGGCCTCCACATTTTTGGACTGGACACCACTGGACACCACTTGGGTCCTGTTTCAGTAATAATGAAATCTGATCTTCTTGTTGAGTATCTGATAATCTACCATTTTGATAGGAGTAGTTAAAACAGGCTAATAATGGCCCTCTGAGTGCATCAAAAAAGGTTTGGTATACTTCAACTGGTATGATATCCAGACCTGGAGTTTTCCCAAACTTAATAGCTTTAATTCCATGGAGAAGTTCCTCTTCTGTAATTTGAGCATTTCTGTACAGCTGTTGATTTTACATTATTAATAGGAAAATATCCGTACAATTAACTTTGGTTAGTGGAAATGGAGGAGGAGACTGAAACGAAAACATAAACTTAAAGTACTTTGCTTCCTCTATCAAAATATTGTTTGGTGAATCATGGGTGACTCCATCATTTGTAACATGTTTTAGAACATTATTTTTTGGTAGCATTTATATGTTGAAGAAGAAGAGAAAAAGTGAATTTTACCCCATATTTTTACCTTTATTTAACTAGGCAAGTCAGTTAAGAACAAATTCTTATTTTCAATGACGGCCTAGAAACAGTGGGTTAACTGCCTGTTCAGGGGCATATTCCATTCAGTTCACTTTATTTTTTATAATATATTACACTTGATCTTTCTTGAATTAAGTTCATCCATTTCTTTGTTTTTCCTCTAACGTATTCTGTGCCTCTATGGTACTGTTTTATTGCTATCTATCTGTACTGTTAGTCCCTCTATTTCTTTCTTAAATTGCTTTTGTTTCAAAGATGAGTATTGAATTGCATTGCCTCTAAAGGCACATTTAAAACTGTCCCATACAATAAGGGGATCTACTGTACCTATATTATGACAGAAAAGCCAGCAATAAATTATTCTGTCCTAATTAAAAACAAGTTGCCATCCAACAGGCTTTGATTACATTTCCAATAACCTCACCCACGTGGAAATTCTGAAAGAGTAATGTAATTATTTCATGGTCCGACCGCATTCTGTCCAATATCAACACTTTTTAAACTTTTGGTGCCAGCAAGAATGCCGTAACAAAGCAGTGGAGATGACTAGCTTGATTGAGCCTCCGCCATGTATATCTCACTCAGTCAAGATATTTCAGCCTCCGTCATGTATATCTCACTCAGTCAAGATATTTAAGCCTCCGCCATGTATATCTCACTCAGTCAAGATATTTAAGCCTCCGTCATATATATCTCACTCGGTCAAGATATTTAAGCCTCCGCCATGTATATCTCACTCAGTCAAGATATTTAAGCCTCCGCCATGTATATCTCACTCGGTCAAGATATTTAAGCCTCCGTCATGTATATCTCACTCAGTCAAGATATTTAAGCCTCCGCCATGTATATCTCACTCAGTCAAGATATTTAAGCCTCCGCCATGTATATCTCACTCGGTCAAGATATTTAAGCCTCCGTCATGTATATCTCACTCGGTCAAGATATTTAAGCCTCCGCCATGTATATCTCACTCAGTCAAGATATTTAAGCCTCCGCCATGTATATCTCACTCGGTCAAGATATTTAAGCCTCCGTCATGTATATCTCACTCGGTCAAGATATTTAAGCCTCCTTATATTCACTAGTTCCATTATATCCATGATATTCGGGATTTCCTTAAGTGTATAAGGATGATACATTTACATAAGTATTGAGACCCTTTTCTCAGTTCTTTGTTGAAGCACATTTGGCAGCGATTACAGCCTCAAGTCTTCTTGGGTATGACGCTACAAGCTTGGCACACCTGTATTTGGGGAGTTTATCCCGTTGTTCTCTGCAGATCCTCTCAAGCTCTGTTGGATGGGGAGCGTCGCTGTACAGCTCTTTTCAGGTCACTTTCAGGTCACTTTCAGGTCACTCCAGAGACGTTCGATCGGGTTCAAGTGAGTCATCACAATTGCAATATTACGATTGAGCTTTTTTCCATAGCACTGTCTGATTTAGAAATTGCTCTCTGAAAAAGTGTTTACATAGTACTTACCTTTCGACCAATTAGAAACCATGGTCTACTGCGTTTGTACTAATATGGCAACCACTTGCACCCATCAGACAGAGGATTTCATAGCACCCCTGTCCTCACTGTACGTGTCCTGCTCATGTGTGTGAACCGCCAGCGCTGGAGAGAGACCCCGAACCATCACCTGCACTATGGGTATTAAACTCAGGGGGTAACGCGACATGTTGAAAGGCAAAGCCTTTTATAGGCCTGTTTTAGCTCCCTGTTTCCTCCACTGACATCCTCGCTTTCTCTCATACAGCATGTCAATAAAATGTCATCTCCTTGACGATAGCACTAATCCTGTGGAGGCTTTTCACTAGAAAGCTTTCATGTGTAATGCCAGCACCAGGTGGCTATATTGATTGATCATCTCCACCTCCATAGCTAGTGGGGAGGGTAGCTAACAATAATTATTTTCTAAGATTGTGTCTTTCTCACTAAGTCAACTTGCACAAGAGGAAATGGCATTCAATGTCATGTCTGACTAGAGTGCCTTTTTTTTGTCATTTCTATGTCCGGTTTAGTTTATAAAGGAGCTTAAGGGGTTTTGGATTCCACATTTGATTTGTGATGCATTCCAAGTAGCTAAGTCATCAGTCAACTCAATTCAACCAGAGCAGAAGTAGTCTGATAAGGAGTCTTGTCATACACATCATCCACCACCAGTACCCTACATCACAGATTACTAGAGATTACTGCTCAAAGAGCAGATGCTTTTAAAATAGCAATACATTCACTTCTCCACTCTCCAAAAACAGGCTATTTCCCCTGTCTGGCCAGAGAAGAACAGATGGCTAGATTAACTTGATGGTCTCTGAATGGACACTGGGGTCTATCTAATGGACCCAGAGGAGGAACCATTTGTGTCCTATGTGGAGATAGGATGTTATAAGGTCATAGACCGGGTTTTCCTAGATTTCACCATACTAGGGTGATGGGAGGTAGCTTTGTTTCATGGGAACAATAACCTAAATGTCAGCTTGTACATCTTTGTTTGTGTTCATATCTTTGAAAGGAATTATCTTGTGTTGCAGTCTACAATGCCTAGTGTTGTGGCAGTCATTATATTTTGTCAGCCGGTGATTGTCAAGCAAATAACTGCCGGTCTCACGGTAATTTACCATTAATTAACATAAACACGTTTAGCATCTACTGGCTTCAACGCATAACCTACAAGCCACTGATGCAGACCTTTGTAACATCTACTTATTAAAAAGTCTAATAAATCCATGTAATATAGACTACACCATCACAATAAATCCATGTAATATAGCCTACACCATCACAATAAATCCATGTAATATAGCCTACACCATCACAATAAATCCATGTAATATAGACTACACCATCACAATAAATCCATGTAATATAGCCTACACCATCACAATAAATTCATGTAATATAGCCTACACCATCACAATAAATCCATGTAATATAGCCTACACCATCACAATAAATCCATGTAATATAGACTACACCATCACAATAAATCCATGTAATATAGCCTACACCATCACAATAAATCCATGTAATATAGCCTACACCATCACAATAAATCCATGTAATATAGCCTACACCATCACAATAAATCCATGTAATATAGACTACACCATCACAATAAATCCATGTAATATAGCCTACACCATCACAATAAATCCATGTAATATAGCCTACACCATCACAATAAATCCATGTAATATAGACTACACCATCACAATAAATCCATGTAATATAGCCTACACCATCACAATAAATCCATGTAATATAGCCTACACCATCACAATAAATCCATGTAATATAGCCTACACCATCACAATAAATCCATGTAATATAGACTACACCATCACAATAAATCCATGTAATATAGCCTACACCATCACAATAAATCCATGTAATATAGACTACACCATCACAATAAATCCATGTAATATAGCCTACACCATCACAATAAATCCATGTAATATAGCCTACACCATCACAATAAATCCATGTAATATAGCCTACACCATCACAATAAATCCATGTAATATAGACTACACCATCACAATAAATCCATGTAATATAGACTACACCATCACAATAAATCCATGTAATATAGCCTACACCATCACAATAAATCCATGTAATATAGACTACACCATCACAATAAATCCATGTAATATAGCCTACACCATCACAATAAATCCATGTAATATAGACTACACCATCACAATAAATCCATGTAATATAGCCTACACCATCACAATAAATCCATGTAATATAGACTACACCATCACAATAAATCCATGTTTTATTTTAGACAGTTCTAAAGAAACATGATATGAAGAAAATGTTGTCCATTTCAGAAGAACAAGATAGCATACTCTGCGTTGTCCTTATGTTAGGTGCTGATCTGGCTGTGCCATATGGCTGTGGGCTACACTAGTTCATTTAGCAGACAAGATTTGCATAGAATTCTGTGGCATTATTTTATAGTATGAAGAATACAATTGAACATAGCTGAATAAAATAGAAAGGATATTTCCTCCAAAATATTTCTGAGGGCCTTGTGCACATTTGGCTATTCTGTGTTGAGGGGTTAACAAAGAAACAGGTCCTCCTATATGCTTCATTTGACAGTTGGTGGGGTGTGTTAATTTATGCAACTGACTTTATGCAACTTTAGTTGTGGTACAAACATTGGGCTATATGTTTTGATTTTTTAATACATTCTAAGGCTGCATGATGTGACTCTAATGATGATTTGAAAAAAGTTGCATGAAAGGCCTGAGCTCTGCTTTGTTTCTTGTGCAGGCTGCACACACTTTATCAGCCTCTCATTCACAATTTCACAAGCACTTGATAAAATTCTCACCAGGCCTTGAATTTGGCATCCCCCTTGTGTGGCCATAATGCCCCCTTCTCCCGGCTGCCAATTGCCATGCTCCAAAGACCCTCTCACTCACATGGCTCTCTCAGATACCACAATTCTTATTAGCCAATGCCAATCAGGTCATCTGGTCCTTCTCACAAGCGTCTCAGCTCCGAAGTAGGCTACAAGTGAAGACTGACATCAGTGACGCAACTGCAGACGTCTTATCGAATTCCGAGGCGCATTTTGTAGATTCCACATTTACTTTTCCTCAGCCAACAACATGAGAAAGAAACAGCAAAATCACTAGCCTATATCAATCTACTATCCTCCATAGTACAAAAGTTGACCTATTTTATTGGCCAACTTGTACTTCAGTGCGAGTGTTGTGGAGAAAATGACCAGGCAGGAGACTGGAGTACAACTTAGTTTAGTGTCATTTAGTAAAAACCTCTCGTGCTCTACAGCCCGGCCCAATCGTGCACATGTGCATTACCTATTAGGTGTCATATACATTACTGCTTAGTAACAGCATAGTAACAAATATAAACATATATAGATCACCCATACTACACCTGCCTGTCTTTCTCCTGACCCCTAGACATTCATTACTGTGGGACAGCTGGTGATCGAATTTCAATATTGAAACAAATGTCAAAGAGACAGAGCGCAAGTTTTATACAAATCTCCCCTATTGAAAACCAATCGCTAGTCTAGAAATGGGAGATAATGTCTTGCTCCATTTTACAGGGGAGAAAAAAATTGTCTGGCTGGGCTGATGAGACATTGGATTGCGCACTGAGATGGAACAGAGGAAATAGGCATTTCAACTTGTGGAATAAACACCAGCTGGAATGCGGTTTTAACCAATCAGCATCCAGGATTAGACACACCCATTCTATAAGTGATAATACATCATTTACAAGTGATAATATTGTCACCCATCAGACTGTTCTCAATTTAATCTTGTTTTACATATATTATTTAGTATATGTGTGAAATTAGTTTTGTCATGCACCTGTCTCGGAACAGGTACATCTATGCACTTAAATAGCGAATGGAGGACGCTTTTCCAGTGGTTCACTTTCATGCCAGCCAGGTAGGCTATACTCCTGTTGTAAAGAGAAGCTATATATGAAATAAAAGATCCCAGAAATGTTCCATACGCACAAAAAGCTTATTTTGCTCAAATCTTGTGCACAAATTTGTTTACATCCCTGTTAGTGAGCATTTCCACCTAACAGGTGTGGGATATGAAGAAGCTGATTAAACAGCATGATCGTTACACAGGTGCACCTTGTGCTGGGGACAATAAAAGGCCACTCTAAAATGTGAAGTTTTGCCACACACCACAATGCCACAGATGTCTCAGGTTGAGGGAATCAGTAATTGGCATGCTGACTGCAGGAATGTCCACCAGAGCTCTTGCCAGAGTGCCCCATGGTGGCGGTGGCGTTCTGGTATGGTCAGGCATTAGCTACAGACAACGAACAATTTAAATATACAGAGATACCATGAAGTGATCCTGAGGCCCACTGCCATCACCTCATGTTTCAGCATGATAATGCACAGCTTCGTGTCACAAGGATCTGTAGACAATTCCTGGAAGCTGAAAATGTCCCAGTTCTTCCTTGGCCTGCATACTCACCAGACATGTAACCCATTGAGCATGTTTGTGATGCTCTGGGTCGATGTGTACAACAGTGTGTTCCAGTTCCCGCCAATATCCAGCAACTTCGCACAGCCATTGAAGAGGAGTGGAAGGACAACTGTAATGAATTTCTGTAATGACATTACAACTGTAATGATATGAGGACGCACTGCACCCTCCCAGCGCCCCGGAGACACAGCACGCAGAGCCGGCGCAGGATAACCTGGACCAAAACTGCGTACCGGCGACCAGACCCGCTGAGCAGGCACCATACGCCCTGGCTCAATGCCCACACTCGCATGGCACTTTCGGGGGGCTGTCCTATCACGCACCGGGCTATGGGCACGCACTGGCGACACCGTGCGCTTAACCGCATAACACGGTGCCTGACCAGTAATGCGCTGCTTATCATAAGCACGAGGCGTGAGCTCAGGTCTGCTACCTGGCTTAGTACCACACCTCGTGTGCCCCCCCCAAAAAAAATTGGGGGGCAGCCCCTCGTACCTGTCGCGCTGCCGTGCTGCCTCCTCATATCGCTGCCTCCAGCTCTGCTTTGGGGCGGAGATATTCCCCAGCCTGTGCCCAGGGTCCCTCTCCGTTTAGTATCTACTCCCATGTCCAGGAGTCCTGTGATGCTGGCCTCTGTTGTTGATGCTGCTGCTGCTGTCGTCGCTGTCCTTTACCACGCCGCTTGGTCCGTGTTGGGTGGGTGATTCTGTAATGAATTTCCTCCTCTTCTTCCGAAGAGGAGAGGCGAAACGGATCAGAGGACCAATACGCGGCGTGGTAAGTGTCCATGGTTCTTTTTAATACGTTAAGGTACACATGAACAACTGACTACAAAAAAACAAGAAGTGTGAAAACTCAAAACAGTCATATCTGGTGCAAAGACAGAGACAGGAACAACCACCCACAAACACACAGTGAAACCCAGGCTACCTAAGTATGATTCTCAATCAGAGACAACTAATGACACCTGCCTCTGATTGAGAACCATACTAGGCCGAAACATAGAAATACCCAAATCATAGAAAAACAAACATAGACTGCCCACCCAACTCACGCCCTGACCCTACTAACTAAATACAAAACACAGGAAATAAAGGTCAGAACGTGACAACAACATTCCACACACTGCATGAGGAAAATGATGGTCACACCAGATACAAATAGCTTTTCTGATCCACGCCCCTATTTTTTTTTAAAGGTATCCGTGACCAACAGATGCATATCTGTATTCCCAGTCCTGTGAAATTCTGTATTCCCAGTCCCATGAATTTATTTCAATTGAATGATTTCCATACATGAACTATAACTCAGTAAAATCTTTGAAATTGTTGCATGTTGCGTTTATATTTTTGTTCAGTGTATTAGAGGACATCAAAACTAAACTCAGCAAAAAAGAAACATCCTCTCACTATCAACTGCGTTTATTTTCAGCAAACTTAACATATGTAAATAATTGTATGAACATAGCAAGATTCAACAACTAAGACATAAACTGAACAAGTTCCACAGACATGTGACTAATGGAAATGGAATAATGTGTCCCTGAACAAAGGGGGGGTCAAAAATCAAAAGTAACAATCAGTATCTGGTGTGGCCACCAGCTGCATTAAGTACCGCAGTGCATCTTCTCCTCATGGACTGCATCAGATGTGCCAGTTCTTGCTGTGAGATGTTACCCCACTCTTCCACCAAGGCACTTGCAAGTTCCCGGATATTTTTGGGGGGAATAGCCCTAGCCTTTACCCTCCGATCCAACAGGTCCCAGATGTGCTCAATGGGATTGAGATCCGGGCTCGTCGCTGGCCATGCAGGAACACTGGCATTCCTGTCTTGCAGGAAATCACGCACAGAACGAGCAATATGGCTGGTGGCATTGTCATGCTGGAGGGTCATGTCAGGATGAGCCTGCAGGAAGGGTACCCACATGAGGGAGGAGGATGTGTTAGTTGTAACGCACAGAGTTGAGATTGCCTGCAATGAAAACAAGGACCTGCCTTACATACAACAGGCCTACAAGTCCTCAGTCCAGCCTATTTCAGCCTGTTGCGGACAGTCTGTTGCAGACAGTCTGAGCACTGATGGACGGATTGTGCATTCCTGGTGTAACTCGGGCAGTTGTTGTTGCCATCCTGTACCTGTTAGCTGTTAGTGTCTTAATGACCGTTCCACAGGTGCATGTTCATTAATTGTTTATGGTTCATTGAACAAGCATGGGAAACAGTGTTAAAACCCTTTACAATGAAGATCTGTGAAGTTCATTTTTCCAAATTATCTTTGAAAGACAGGGTCCTGAAAAAGGGACGTTTCTTTTTTTTGCCGAGTTTACATACGTTTGTATTGATGTCAGAGTGATTACAGGGACAACAGAGTGCTGAGTACCAGGCAGTTAGCAAGTTTGGAAGGCTAGTAATGTGCAGCATTAGAGTGCCGTTTTGGAGAAGCCTAGTTACAGTGACTAAATGGTCACTTGGAATTTGACTGCGGTCATGACTTGTAACCGACGGGGTTACGGTCACCATAACAGCCCTATAAACATGCCACACCAAAGTCATGCAGAAACCCTGGAACTGTAAATCACACATTCCTCTGTCATTTCTCCTTGATAGCAGACTTTGCCAAAATGTCAATGAGGGAAGAGCAGGACATCCTAACAAGGTATAGCGACTACAAGACCCTGGTGTCAGACCTCGTGCACTTCTGTCTCTCCTCCCTTTGATGTTACAGCCTTGAAGTTGCTGTACCTCATTGGGGTCCACTGCTATTCCTTAATCAGAGCATGTCTTACTTATTATTGCTCAGCAGTGACTGATCGACTGACTGACTTGCTCTTCAAAGGTCTGAGGAGGTACATATAGGACCAGTCCTTCAATATTTTCAGCACAAACACATATTCACATGGACAAAAGGTGGAGACGTGACCTGTTGAATGTGTTAGACAGAAGAAATAGTGTATAACTGCTGTGACAGAAGGCTACGTTCCTTAGAACCACCATGACAATATTGCGATACCAGGCATCAGGGGCACAACTTTCACTGGGGACGGGAGCTTCATGTCACCCCCACATTCTGAAATTGCATTTTTCTCCCCCCAGTTATATCATTGCAATGTGATGCAAAAAGCAGCAACAATGTGCTTTAAGACCTTCATCGGGTAGCCTATTTTGCAGTGTTCAGCTGGCTGGATTTAGGACCTTGTGGTCACCATAGGGCAGGCTGACAGGCTGTGTGAAGGAAAAGCTTCGGGAAGGCTGGCTGGACCAGCACCGAAAAGTTGAGCATAGTTCAGTGTGTATGCGTTGCACTCTTCACCAAGTTTTAAAAAGCAAGCAGAGCAGAAACTTTAGGTCACTAAACTTTAGTTCTTTAGTTCACTGATGTAGCTGGCAAGGTAACTGCTGTTTAACTTAACAGAAAAAAATGAAACTAGTGTTTATTCGCAGTGCTGAGCTAGTATTAAATGTTAGATATTGTTTCATCTCCTCTCGACTGAGGTAAATGAATAAGCTATGCTGGCTAGTAGCTACCACAGCCAGGTCAGCTCTAGCCTCTAGTTATCTGTCAGATAGCAATTTGAGGTGGCTATTATTACTAACAGCTGTTGTTTGTATGGAAATGTTTTGTAGACTTTGTTTTGTCCCATATCAGAAGTAAATGAACTTGACTCGCTTTCGCCAGTTGATGTACCATTAAGAGAGCTCGCCAAAAGTCGGCTAACGTTAGCTATTATTTTGCCTCAATCACACTAGACCTGAATCAACTGATGAAACCATTGGCCAAATGATTGAAGGTTGATATTCAGAATTATTTTTAGTGCAATGTGAGTTTTATTAGTCTGTATGGCAATGTAACGTTATTGATCTGTCAGTTTCCCCAGCTAATTCCCTACTTTTTACACGGACAGTAATAAGCAGCTCTAATGTTACAGTCTTCACTGTCATGGTGCACAGTAGAGGTCTGCGCTGGACCGATTTATTCATCCCGCTCCCGCCCGCACCCGCCTACACCCGCTGGCTCTCTGCCACGTTTCCTCCAGATGTGACGCTTTGCATTCAGGCCAAAGAGTTCAATCTTGGTTTCATCAGACCAGAGAATCTGGTTTCTTATGGTCTGAGAGTCTGGAGATACATGACACAAACTCCGAGCGAGCTGTCATGTGCCATTTACTGAGGAGTGGCTTCCGTCTGGCCACTCTACCATAAAGGCCTGATTGGTGGAGTGCTGCAGAGATGGTTGTCCTTCTGGAAGGTTCTCCCATCTCCACAGAGGAACTCTAGAGCTCTGTCAGAGTGACCATCGGCTTCTTGGTCACCTCCCTGACCAAGGTCCTTCTCCCCCGATTGCTCAGTTTGGCCGGGCAGCCAGCTCTAGGAAGAGTCTTGGTAGTTCCAAGGCCACTGTGTTCTTGGGGACCTTCAATGCTGCATAAATGTTTCAGTACCCTTCCCCAGATCTGTCCCTCGACACAATCCTGTTTCTGAGCTCTTTGGACAATTCCTTTGACCTCATGGCTAGGTTTTTGCTCTGACATGCACTGTCAACTGTGGGACCTTATATAGACAGGTGTGCCTTTCGAAAACATGTCCAATCAATTGAATTTACCACAGGTGGACTCCAATCAAGTTGTAGAAACATCAAGGATGATCAATGGAAACAGGATGAACCTGAGCTCAATTTCGTGTCTCATAGCAAAGGGTCGGAATACTTATGTAAACAAGGTATTTCTGTTATTTATTTCGGAAAAACCTGTTTTGCCTTGGCAGAATGGGGTATTGTGTGTAGATTGATAAGTCCGTAACAGAATGTGTAAAAAAGGAGGGCCTCCCGGGTGGCGCAGTGGTTAAGGGCGCTGTACTGCAGCGCCAGCTGTGCCATCAGAGTCCCTGGGTTTGTGCCCAGGCTCTGTCGTAACCGGCTGCGACCGGGAGGTCCGTGGGGCGACGCACAATTGGCCTAGCGTCGCCGGGGTTAGGGAGGGCTTGGTCGGTAGGGGTGGATGCGCACTGTGTTAAGAAGCAGTGCGGCTTGGTTGGGTTGTGTATCGGAGGACGCATGACTTTCAACCTTCGTCTCTCCCGAGCCGTACGGGAGTTGTAGCGATGAGACAAGATAATAGCTACTACAACAATTGGATACTATGAAATTGGGGAGAAAAAGGGGTACAATTCAACAAAAAGAAAAAAAGAATGTGTAAAAAGGGAAGGGGTCTGAATACTTTCCAAATGTACTGTATATTTGTATTTTTTCAAGGGTTGTTAGGCAATTGGTTCAAGGTATAACACAATATTTATTATTGAATTTCCTTTGATCTAGTTCAGTCTTATCAATCACTTCAATATCATTTAATAATGATATCTTACCTAGCTTGATGACTATGTGTATTTTTGCTTACGTTCCGTTCTAAATGCAGACGCCATATTGGATTGTGTAAGAATGCAGGAAATTAGCTTTAGATGCCCAAACAAATTCTGGGGAGGACACCAAAGACCCCCCGCCAGGTTATGCCCCCCTCAACCCCTGCCAGGCCTCATAGATACATTAGTGATCCTGAAGTGGCGTTGTTCCTTTTCAAGTTATATATTCTATAATGAAATTCATTCATATCAGCACTTGCCAACATCCTTCTACCTCACTCTTTCCTTATTACCAATACAAGTGCTTATTCAGAAGTGGAAATTGTATGAACTTCATAAGAATTGAGTGCCTTGACCATGGCCTGGACCTTTCATATTCTGCCATAATGGGATTTGCAAGAAGTGTTTCTCTGGGGATAATACGGGTTTGTGTGATTGCCTACAGTACACTGTAGCTTTGAAAAGCCCGTTTTCATTTTGGAGGTTGGCGCTTCTGAGTGGTCTGGTCTCAGGGAATAAAAAGCTTTTATTCTGTCTGCTCAATCTGGGGGATTTTCATTCAATGATGTGGCTTATTGTTAAAGGCCTTAAGGGTCTAGAAATATCCCAAATGGCTGATTCAAAAAATCTACAGCAAGAACATGTTACCCTAGATTCCTAAAACCGCCTCAGAATTCCCAAATTCTTAATACATATAGGGGAGATGTATGTAGTTGTTCAAGCTCAAATGACAATTGATAACACAACTTGGTGAAACACACCACCGACTGTCAAATTACTGCAGTTGAGCACATTTCACAACTACTTCAGAATCCTACCTTTGCCTGCAGTATCAGTGTCCGGGTGCTGTTGTGAAGTGTGTGTCTCAGGGTTTTGCTGTGCTCTGCCAGTAATATGGTAACAGAAATACAATTAAAAGCACCAGGGCTCTGAGGAAATAGGGGGAGGCAGATACCCTCTAAAAAAAAGTCACTACAGAGCCCTGCTGGCTACCAGGGCCCTGACTGGATGCTTCTAATAATCTGACAGGAACGAGCAGGACCTGCGGTTCCCGTCTCTCTGCTAATCAATGTACACACACACACACACTGTCTAAAGACACACAGGCATGCACACGCGCACACACACACCCAGATACTGCAAACATGTGCATCTCACACACACGCACGCACACACACACACACACACACACACACACACACACACACACACACACACACACACACACACACACACACACACACACACACACACACACACACACACACACACACACACACACACACACACACACACACACACACACACCTGACCCTGTCCATGGACATCATTACCGACTTCAAATGCCTTTCAAAAAAGACTCAAGGGATGAGGGATCAAAATGACAAGTGATGAACAGAGATTCCTAATATGAGATGTGGATTGTCAGCTCTAGCTTTGTATGAGTGAAATAGGATGATTGATAGATCTTTTATACTCCACTCATGAGGGAATGTCCTTTAGCCTGTTACCAACACACACGCACACAATCATATTTCCCAGTGGGACTGTGACTGTATTTATGCTGAAATAACAGTGTGGCGAAGTGTCAGAGTCAAATTAGCCAGTTAATTGGGGGCGACCCCTCCTGCTCTGGGAAGTGATTAAGCAAAAGACAATATTAAAAGATTTCGGGGGACGTTTAATTTCTGGAGCCTAATCATGAGCACGGTTCTTGGGAGATGTTGGTATTGATTCCTGTGATCTTTAATCTGATAGTGAGGCACAACATTGTGTAAATAATGGGGTCATGTATGGTCACCTCTTGGAGATGACTCAGAGTCACATCTGAACTGGTGAGATCTATCTATAATTGGACATATGACGTTTCACTTCAGAATGACACCTTCGGTTCTTCATCAGTGAATTGTGCTGTGTCTCTTCCAAATGTAAATCCATTTAAAATGTGCCTGTAAGCCTGTGTGCTTTACAGATCTTGTCAATAGCATAAAGATGGACTGTTTTCTACTATTTTGAGAAAAGTCCTAAATTAGGTTCATAAGGATTTTGTGAATAAATAAACATCTCAGCCTACACAACATGCATTTTTTTGTGGAGGAGTGAGTACAGGTTAGATGTATTTTAGAAGCCCATAACAGTGTATGGCTTGGCATATCATACATAACATCTCGGGGAGCTTACTGTACATCCATTCTACAGAGATAATACCTAGAACTCAAACACTTCACAGAGCCTTCACATGAACTAAAAAGCTGGAAGGAGGACGTGAAAAGGACAGCATGTCAATGGAAGAGGAACACCTTTTGAAAAGCCACTACGAATGTAGTGACTGGATCTTCACAACTGTTCATCCTCACTTAGAGAATGGCACAGGGATTGAAACAATTCACACACAAAGAGAAGATTCTTGCACATTTCATCAAAGAATTGAGAGAGGGCGATGCGTTGGTTGCCATAGCAATTGTCGACAGTGTCACATGGTTGCCTAGGAACTAGTCCTGCATGTGGTGCTGGACCAATTTTTTATTTTATTTTGGCATGCCTCCAAGTACAGCTGGAATGGAATGCAGGTGTTGCGGAATGGTTCAATCTTACCACGTCTTCTGACTGACGGAATCAAGGCCTATCTATTTCTATGGAACATGCTGTCTGTTTGGTCAGAGTAAGCCTATGTCACATCCTCCTGGGTCACATGGAGGGCAGTGGAAGCACAAAGACAACATTAAGCTTGGAAATGAATTCAACTGAGACTGAGAAATGGTCTTTGGCTAAGGTTGCTGGTGCATAGAGTATAGAAATACATTTTTTTTACATTTTACATTTTTACATTTAAGTCATTTAGCAGACGCTCTTATCCAGAGCGACTTACAAATTGGTGCATTCACCTTATGACATCCAGTGGAACAACCACTTTACAATAGTGCATCTAAATATTTTAAGGGGGGGTGAGAAGGATTACTTTATCCTATCCTAGGTATTCCTTAAAGAGGTGGGGTTTCAGGTGTCTCCGGAAGGTGGTGATTGACTCCGCTGTCCTGGCGTCGTGAGGGAGTTTGTTCCACCATTGGGGAGCCAGAGCAGCGAACAGTTTTGACTGAGCTGAGCGGGAACTGTACTTCCTCAGTGGTAGGGAGGCGAGCAGGCCAGAGGTGGATGAACGCAGTGCCCTTATTTGGGTGTAGGGCCTGATCAGAGCCTGGAGGTACTGAGGTGCCGTTCCCCTCACAGCTCCGTAGGCAAGCACCATGGTCTTGTAGCGGATGCGAGCTTCAACTGGAAGCCAGTGGAGAGAGCGGAGGAGCGGGGTGACGTGAGAGAACTTGGGAAGGTTGAACACTAGACGGGCTGCGGCGTTCTGGATGAGTTGTAGGGGTTTAATGGCACAGGCAGGGAGCCCAGCCAACAGCGAGTTGCAGTAATCCAGACGGGAGATGACAAGTGCCTGGATTAGGACCTGCGCCGCTTCCTGTGTGAGGCAGGGTCGTACTCTGCGGATGTTGTAGAGCATGAACCTACAGGAACGGGCCACCGCCTTGATGTTAGTTGAGAACGACAGTTTGTTGTCCAGGATCACGCCAAGGTTCTTAGCGCTCTGGGAGGAGGACACAATGGAGTTGTCAACCGTGATGGCGAGATCATGGAACGGGCAGTCCTTCCCCGGGAGGAAGAGCAGCTCCGTCTTGCCGAAGTTCAGCTTGAGGTGGTGATCCGTCAAGTCAAACAACAAGTCATTTTAAACAAGTCATGTATAGGTTAAATAAAAGGGTTAATGTCTTGAGATATTTAGGTTAACATATTAGGGCAGTGTTCAATGTCCTCATTTCTCCAACCATTAGGAAGGAGAGAGGATCGAACGTTCATATGCTCTGACCCTGACTGAACGTCAAGCAAATCCTCCCTGTGTATATCTCAGACCCTACTGAAGTTGTCAATCACAAATCTTCCATGTTATACTGCATTATCATAAAACTGAAATATCACATTTGCATAAGTATTCAGACCTTTTACTTAGTACATTGTTGAAGCATCTTTGGCAGCGATTACAACATCGAGTCTTCTTGGGTATGACACTACAAGCTGGGCACACCTGTATTTGGAGAGTTTCTCCCATTCTTCTCTGCAGATCCTCTCAAGCTCTGTCAGGTTGGATGGAGAGCATCACCGCACAGCTATTTTCAGGTCTTTTCAGAGATGTTTGATCGGGTTCAAGTCCGGGCTCTGGCTGGGGCACTCAAGGACATTCAGAGACTTGTCCCGAAGCCACCCCTGCATTGTCTTGGCTGTGTGCTTATGGTTGTTGTCCTGTTGGAAGCTGAACCTTCACCCCAGTTTGAGGTCCTGAGCGCTCTTGACCAGGTATTCATCGAGGATCTCTCTGTACTTTGCTCCGTTCATCATTCCCTCAATCCTGACTAGTCTCTCAGTCCCTGCCACTGAAAAACATCCCCACAACATGATGCTGCCACCACCATGCTTCACCGTAGGGATGGTGCTAGGTTTCCTCCAGATGTGACGCTTGGCATTGAGGCCAAAGAGTTCAGTCTCGGTTTCATCAGACCAGAGAATCTGGTTTCTTATGGTCTGAGAGTCTGGAACTCGGAGCGAGCTATAATGTGCCATTTACAGAGGAGTGGCTTCCGTCTGGCCACTCTACCATAAAGGCCTGATTGGTGGAGTGCAGCAGAGATGGTTGTTCTACTGTAAGGTCCTCCCATCTCCACAGAGTAACTCCAGAGCTCTGTCAGAGTGACCATCAGCTTCTTGGTCACCTCCCTGACCAAGGCCCTTCTCCCCCTGATTGCTCAGTTTGGCCGGATGGCCAGATCTAGCACGAGTCTTGGTGGTTCCAAACTTCTTCTATTTAAGAATAATGGAGGCCACTGTGTTCTTGGGGATGTTCAATACTGCAGAAATATTTTGGTACACTTCCCCAGATCTGTTCCACAACACAATCCTATCTCAACGCTCTACAGACAATTCCTTTGAGCTCCTTCTGACTTTTGCTCTGACATGCACTGGCAACTGTGGGATCTTAAATACACAGGTGTATGCCTTTCCAAATTCACCACAGGTGGACTCCAATCAAGTTGTAGAAACATCTCAAGGATGATCAATGGAAACAGGATGCACCTGTGCTCAATTTCGAGTCTCATGGCAAAAGATCTGAATATTTATGTAAATATGTTTTTTGTTTGTTTTTGTTTTCTAATAACTTTGCCAAAATTTGGTAGTATAATGGCTGAAGAGGTCAGTGACTTTCAACATGGCACCATCATAGTATGCCACCTTTCCAAAGTCAGTTTGTCAAATTTCTACTCTGCTCGAGCAGCCCCGGTCAACAGTAAGTGCTGTTACTGTGAAGTGTAAACATCTAGGACCAACAACGACTCAGCTGCGAAGTGGTAGGCCACACAATATCACAGAACAGGACCACTGAGTGCTGAAATTGTCTGTCCTTGGTTGCAACACTCACTACCGAGATCCAAAATGCCTCTGGACGCAACTTCAGTACAATAACTGTTCTTTGTGAGCTTCATGGCCGAGCAGCCGCACACAAGCCTAAGATCACCATGCGTAATGCCAAGCGTCAGCTGTAGTGGTGTAAAGCTTGCTGCCATTGGACTCTGGAGCAGTGGAAACGAGTTCTCTGGAGTGATGAATCACGCTTCACCATCTGACAGTCCGACGGCAAAATCTTGGTTTGGCAAATGCTAAGAGAATGCTACCTGCCCCAATGCATAATGCCAACTGTAAAGTTTGGTGGAGGAGGAATAATGGTCTGAGGCTGTTTTTCATGGTTCGGGTTAGGCCCCTTAGTTCTAGTGAAGGGAAATCTTTATGCTACAGCATACAATGACATTCTAGATTATTCTGTGCTTCCAACTTTGTGGCAACAGTTTGGGAAGGCCCTTTCCTGTTTCAGCATGACAGTTCCCCCGTGTAAAAAGCGAGGTCCATACAGAAATGGTTTGCTGAGATCAGTGTGGAAGAACTTGACTGGCCTGCACAGAGCCCCGACCTCAACCCCCATTAAACACCTTTGGGATGAATTGGAAAGCCGACTGCGAACCAGGCCTAATCGCCCAACATCAGTGCCCGACTAATGATCTTGTGGCTGAATGAAAGCAGTAATGCACCAAAATCTAATGGAAAGCCTTATGAATATAATGTATGCACGCATGGCACTTACGTTGCTTTGCATAAAATTGTCTGCTAAATTGAATATATTGTTATATTCTTCCGGTATGCTTATATTGTCTCATACAATACAATGCTGCCCACACCTGGTTGCTGAACGTCACTACATAACCAAATGTATTTTGGTAGACAGTGACATCTATTGGTCATAATAAGAAACCATCACATTGCATGCAAACGGTAAAAATAAACGGGATGACTTTTATCTCCAGGGAATTTTAAATCAATTTTAATATGTTGGCCTTTATTGTAGCTTCCAAAGCAGATTAGTTTATAAATTCATGACAAAGTGACCTGCACACGCAATAGCAATACAGACACGATTTTATTTTCTGTTCACGTATTTACTTATACAGCTAAATCAGTCTCCTTAGAGACCGTCAAAAATTGCCAAAGCCGACTATATTTCAAGTCGTCTCAGCGGGGTATTGGGTAAAGTTTTCAACTAGCAATAATCGCGCCTCGGATAGACCTCATCGGCTACGATACTGCCACTGCGCAAAGCTGACATAGAAGAGGACTCGAGTGGATTGACTATCGGTACAATTACGGTCCCTATGACGGTTTAAATCAATTAATATATCAACAATATATAAACAAGTAAATTATGAATCGGTGTTAAATATGATTAAGGAAAAAAGTATTACATGTGTTCGTTTTTAGAGTTGTATTATATAAAATAAACACAAACCTCGCAGTGCATTGTGGGATACATCGTCTCAAAACGTGGCTATCACTGATTAGTAGACTACAGGCTGGATAAAACGACCGAGTATTCCGATATAAATATATTCCTATTTAGAACATTTTGGGAAGAATTCAGAATCATGTCTTATCTATGTTTTACATTTCTTTCTACAACATTCTAAAATGGTGCACACTCTTTTGCTAAGTACGATGGCCATAAAGTAAGAATGCGGTTGTTGACTCCTTGTGGTTGAAAACATCTCACGGATGGTACTTTATAATAATATTCTTGAGGTGATGCTACTTCCATTTTGACAGCAATATTAGGCCGCTGATGTCAACAACATTATCTGACTACACCTCCAAACTATCCCCTAGTTACATTTTTTTAATGAGCCTATCAGTGCTCTCTAGTCTGATATACGAAGCACCTTGCCGTGTCAATTTTAGTTTGCAAGGCATTTCATTGTACGTGACATTAACTCTTAAAATGTGTAACATTCCAACCAGCAGATGGCAATGTAATCTAATGCAAAGTGACAAATCTTCAAGATTCTTTCTGACGACCTCCAAGTTTAAAGCCTCTTCAACAAGATTTGCTTTACAAAATGCACAACTACATTGTGTATCAAATTAGACACGGCAAATTAGACATAGTAGGCTATTCAAATTATAATGCTCATGATTTTCGTGGGTTCTCATGTTTTTTAGCACTTTGATGATCCAAACATGTTGCTCACCGTATGTCTGCTGCAGAGGGACAAGAGAGCCATGAGAAAACGAGTTTGGATCAGTCAGGGAAATAAAAGGGATGAAAACAAATGGTCTCCCTATTTAAAAGGAAGACGGAGAACAAGCTGTGAAGGAAAAACAGAGTATTGGTGCAGGTACAGCCAACTAGAGACAAACAGAGTATTGGTGCAGGTACAACCAACTAGAGAAAAACAGAGTATTGGTGCAGGTACAGCCAACTAGAGACAAACAGAGTATTGGTGCAGGTACAGCCAACTAGAGAAAAACAGAGTATTGGTGCAGGTACAGCCAACTAGAGAAAAACAGAGTATTGGTGCAGGTACAGCCAACTAGTGCAAAAACAGAGTATTGGTGCAGGTACAGCCAACTAGAGAAATACAGAGTATTGGTGCAGGTACAGCCAACTAGTGCAAAAACAGAGTATTGGTGCAGGTACAGCCAACTAGAGAAAAACAGAGTATTGGTGCAGGTACAGCCAACTAGTGCAAAAACAGAGTATTGGTGCAGGTACAGCCAACTAGAGAAATACAGAGTATTGGTGCAGGTACAGCCAACTAGAGAAATACAGAGTATTGGTGCAGGTACAGCCAACTAGAGAAATACAGAGTATTGGTGCAGGTACAGCCAACTAGAGAAATACAGAGTATTGGTGCAGGTACAGCCAACTAGAGAAATACAGAGTATTGGTGCAGGTACAGCCAACTAGAGAAATACAGAGTATTGGTGCAGGTACAGCCAACTAGAGAAATACAGAGTATTGGTGCAGGTACAGCCAACTAGAGAAATACAGAGTATTGGTGCAGGTACAGCCAACTAGAGAAATACAGAGTATTGGTGCAGGTACAGCCAACTAGAGAAATACAGAGTATTGGTGCAGGTACAGCCAACTAGAGAAATATAGAGTATTGGTGCAGGTACAGCCAACTAGAGAAATACAGAGTATTGGTGCAGGTACAGCCAACTAGAGAAAAACAGAGTATTGGTGCAGGTACAGCCAACTAGTGCAAAAACAGAGTATTGGTGCAGGTACAGCCAACTAGAGAAATACAGAGTATTGGTGCAGGTACAGCCAACTAGAGAAATACAGAGTATTGGTGCAGGTACAGCCAACTAGAGAAATACAGAGTATTGGTGTAGGTACAGCCAACTAGAGAAATACAGAGTATTGGTGCAGGTACAGCCAACTAGTGCAAAAACAGAGTATTGGTGCAGGTACAGCCAACTAGAGAAATACAGAGTATTGGTGCAGGTACAGCCAACTAGAGAAAAACAGAGTATTGGTGCAGGTACAGCCAACTAGAGAAAAACAGAGTATTGGTGCAGGTACAGCCAACTAGTGCAAAAACAGAGTATTGGTGCAGGTACAGCCAACTAGAGAAATACAGAGTATTGGTGCAGGTACAGCCAACTAGTGCAAAAACAATATTGCGATATTGTCAAAAGAATATGATGCATAATCTAAGATAATATCATGTATGTAACTATATATTTTATCCCCACCCTCCCATCACTACCTGCTATGTAAACAAACCATCAGTCTGTTGTGACAAATTAACAGTATCACCACTCCAGAAATGGAAAATCTGACTTATTTAGTGATTGTTTTATTTTATTTCCAAATTTTACAAGATTAAACAAAGAAAACCGTGTATTTTCCCTTCATTCATTTTTTTGCAATAGAGGAACACTGCAAAAATTATTTTGTGCATAGAAAGCATTGCTCATCAACAGGATTGGGTAGGTTACTTTCTAAATGTAATCCGTTACACTTACTAGTTACCTGCCCAAAATTGTAATCAGTAATGTAACTTTTGGATTACCCAAACTCTAATGTAATCTCATTACATTCCGTTACTTTTAGATTACTTTCACCTTAAGAGGCACTAGAAGACGACAAAAATGTATGTTACCAATTGAAAGACATCTATTGCAGGATAAATTATTGTTAAAGTTTACATAGCTGGCCATATATAGATGTTACATTTTACTTTATGGTTTGGTTATGTAGTCTTCTAACCCATCACTTTCTACTACATGTCATAATACAATTCAATTATATTTTTACATTAAAAACAAAATCTATCAGAATTCCAGTCATTCCAATAAATGTTATACCCCTTGATCTTCAAGAATAGGATTTATGGAAATATGGAAGTATAGATTAGCCAAATTAGGACTGATTTTGTTAATTGATTCGAGTTGAAAAATCAATTCTGCACCCATGGAAGGGCATGCTTTCAGCACTACAGAAAAGTGCTCTTTACATGTGAAAAAATGAATGCCATATGAATGCCATATGAATGCCATATGAATGCCATATGCTGCATTTGCTACAGGCCTATTGTTTTCCTTTTTTGTTGGTGCCACTTTGATATCTTGATAATATGCAGCTGTTTAAAGGGCAAATCCACCGATGAAACAATAACAAAACGGACACCCCGCCTCTGCTTTTGGTTAAAAGCTGAGGGATGGGCCTGGAGAAATGTAAACACTCTCAGATTAATAGAGCTATAGATGCAAGGACTGACCATCCATGATATCAACATTATTATTTTAACCATGTTCTGAGTCTATACAGTGTTTTATTACATTTACAATGTTTACAAACATTGGTGAAAAACAAGCTGATATTTTGGGTTCTCATGGAGTGTGACAGCTAAACTAATCTCATGAGGCATTTATAGGTTATATTCTCAAGAATGAATGGGTGTATATACACTGCTCAAAAAAATAAAGGGAACATTTTAAACAACACAATGTAACTCCAAGTCAATCACACTTCTGTGAAATCAAACTGTCCACTTAGGAAGCAACACTGATTGACAATACATTTCACATGCTGTTGTGCAAATGGAATAGACAACAGGTTGAAATTATAGGCAATTAGCAAGACACCCCCAATAAAGGAGTGGTTCTGCAGGTGGTGACCACAGACCACTTCTCAGTTCCTATGCTTCCTGGCTGATGTTTTGGTCACTTTTGAATGCTGGCGGTGCTTTCACTCTAGTGGTAGCATGAGACGGAGTAAACAACCCACACAAGTGGCTCATGTAGTGCAGCTCAACCAGGATGGCACATCAATGCGAGCTGTGGCAAGAAGGTTTGCTGTGTCTGTCAGCATAGTGTCCAGAGCATGGAGGCGCTACCAATAGACAGGCCAGTACATCAGGAGACGTGGAGGAGGCCGTAGGAGGGCAAAAACCCAGCAGCAGGACTGCTACCTCCGCCTTTGTGCAAGGAGGAGCAGGAGGAGCACTGCCAAAGCCCTGCAAAATGATATCCAGCAGGCCACAAATGTGCATGTGTCTGCTCAAATGGTCAGAAATAGACTCCATGAGGGTGGTATGAGGGCCCGACGTCCACAGGTGGGGGTTGTGCTTACAGCCCAACACCGTGCAGGACGTTTGGCATTTGCCAGAGAACACCAAGATTGGCAAATTCGCCACTGGCGCCCTGTGCTCTTCACAGATGAAAGCAGGTTCAAACTGAGCACGTGACAGATGTAACAGAGTCTGGAGACGCCGTGGAGAACGTTCTGCTGCCTGCAACATCCTCCAGCATGACCGGTTTGGCGGTGGGTCAGTCATGGTGTGGGGTGGCATTTCTTTGGGGGGCCGCACAGCCCACCATGTGCTCGCACAGCCCTCCATAGCCTGACTGCCATTAGGTACCGAGATAAGATCATTAGGTACCGAGATAAGAGATAAGATCCTCAGATCCCTTGTGAGACCATATGCTGGTGCGGTTGGCCCTGGGTTATAATAATGCAAGACAATGCTAGACCTCATGTGGCTGGAGTATGTCAGCAGTTCCTGCAAGAGGAAGGCATTGATGCTATGGACTGGCCCGCCCGTTCCCCAGACCTGAATCCAATTGAGCACATCTGGGACATCATGTCTCGCTCCATCCACCAACGCCACGTTGCACCGCAGACTGTACAGGAGTTGGCGGATGCTTTAGTCCAGGTCTGAGAGGAGATCCCTCAGGAGAGCATCCGCCACCTCACCAGGAGCATGCCCAGGCGTTGTAGGGGGGTCATACAGGCACGTGGAAGCCACACACACTACTGAGCCTCATTTTGACTTGTTTTCAGGACATTACATCAAAGTTGGATCAGCCAGTAGTGTGGTTTTCCACTTTAATTTTGAGTGTCACTCCAAATCCAGACCTCCATGGGTTGATAAATTTGATTTCCATTGATAATTTTTGTGTGATTTTGTTGTCAGCACATTCAACTATGTAAAGAAAAAAGTAGTTAATAGGAACATTTCATTCATTCAGATCTAGGATGTGTTATTTTGAGCAGTGTATATATACAGTGCCTTGCGAAAGTATTCGGCACACTTGAACTTTGTGACCTTTTTCCACATTTCAGGCTTCAAACATTAAGATATAAAACTGTATTTTTTTGTGAAGAATCAACAACAAGTGGGACACAATCATGAAGTGGAACGACATTTATTGGATACTTCAAACTTTTTTAACAAATCAAAAACTGACAAATTGGGCGTGCAAAATTATGTCTCTATCAGTTTTGCACATCGAGAGACTGAATTTTTTTCCCATTCCTCCGTGCAAAACAGCTCGAGCTCAGTGAGGTTGGATGGAGAGCATTTGTGAACAGCAGTTTTCAGTTCTTTCCACAGATTATTGATTAGATTCAGGTCTGGACTTTGACTTGGCCATTCTAACACCTGGATATGTTTATTTTTTAACCATTCCATTGTAGATTTTGCTTTATGTTTTGGATCATTGTCTTGTTGGAAGACAAATCTCCATCCCAGTCTCAGGTCTTTTGCAGACTCCATCAGGTCCAGAATGGTCCTGTATTTGGCTCCATCCATCTTCCCATCAATTTTAACCATCTTCCCTGTCCCTGTTGAAGAAAAGCAGGCCCAAACCATGATGCTGCCACCACCATGTTTGACAGCGGGGATGGTGGGTTCAGGGTGATGAGCTGTGTTGCTTTTACGCCAAACATAACGTTTTGCATTGTCGCCAAAAAGTTCAATTTTGGTTTCATCTGACCAGAGCACCTTCTTCCACATGTTTGGTGTGTCTCCCAGGTGGCTTGTGGAAAACTTTAAACGACACTTTTTATGGATATCTTTAAGAAATGGCTTCCTTCTTGCCACTCTTCCATAAAGGCCAGATTTGTGCAATATACGACTGATTGTTGTCCTATGGACAGAGTCTCTCACATCAGCTGTAGATCTCTGCAGTTCATCCAGAGTGATCATGGGCCTCTTGGCTGCATCTCTGATCAGTCTTCTCCTTGTATGAGCTGAAAGTTTAGAGGGACGGCCAGGTCTTGGTAGATTTGCAGTGGTCTGATACTCCTTCCATTTCAATATTATCGTTTGCACAGTGCTCCTTGGGATGTTTAAAGCTTGGGAAATATTTTTGTATCCAAATCCGGCTTTAAACTTCTTCACAACAGTATCTCGGACCTGCCTGGTGTGTTCCTTGTTCTTCATAATGCTCTCTGCGCTTTTAACGGACCTCTGAGACGATCACAGTGCAGGTGCATTTATACGGAGACTTGATTACACACTGGTGGATTGTATTTATCATCATTAGTCATTTAGGTCAACATTGGATCATTCAGAGATCCTCACTGAGCTTCTGGAGAGAGTTTGCTGCACTGAAAGTAAAGGGTCTGAATAATTTTGCACGCCCAATTTTTCAGTTTTTGATTTGTTAAAAAAGTTTGAAATATCCAATAAATGTCGTTCCACTTCATGATTGTGTCCCACTTGTTGATGATTCTTCACAAAAAAATACAGTTTTATATCTTTATGTTTGAAACCTGAAATGTGGCAAAAGGTCGCAAAGTTGTAAGTTTACATACACTTAGGTTGGAGTCATTAAAACTCGTTTTTCAACCCTACCACACATTTCTTGTTAACAAACTATAGTTGTGGCAAGTTGCTTAGGACATCTACTTTGTGCATGATACAAGTAATTTTTCCAACAATTGTTTACAGACAGATTATTTCACTGTATCACAATTCCAATGGGTCAGAAATGTATATACACTAAGTTGACTGTGCCTTTAAACAGCTTGGACAATTCCAGAAAATTATGTTCTGATTTTAGAAGCTTCTGATAGGCTTGACATCAGCTAATACATCAGAAAAACGTTGTAGACCTCCACAAGTCTGGATCATCCTTGGAGCAATTTCCAAACACCTGAAGGTACCATGTTCATCTGTACAAACAATAGTACGCAAGTATAAACACCATGGGACCACGCAGCTGTAATACCGCTCAGGAAGGAGACGCTGTCTCAGGAAGGAGACGCTGTCTCCTAGAGATGAACATACTTTGGTGCGAAAAGTGCAAATCAATCCCAGAACAACAGCAAAGGACCTTGTGAAGATGCTGGAGGAAACAGGTACAAAGGTATCTATATCCACAGTAAAACAAGTCCTATATCGACATAACCTGAAAGGCCACTCAGCAAGAAAGAAGCCACTGCTCCAAAACTCCCATAAAAATTATGCCAATTATGTAACGGCTCTCGTTTGTGGTGGACAGTGTTCATGATTTTAATTTAAAAAACACTCAAACAAAATTGAAAATGCACAGTTCTGTCAGGCAACAGTACCTAAACAGAATCCCACAAACTCAGGTTGAAAACAGGCTGCCTAAGTATGATTCCCAACCAGAGACAACGATAGACAGCTGTCTCTGATTGGGAACCATACCCGGCCAACAAAGAAATAGAAAACTAGAATGCCCACCCAAATCACACCCTGACCTAACCAAATAGAGAAATTAACAGGCTCCCTAAGGTCAGGGTGTGACAAATTAGCCGATCAGAAGCTTCTAAAGCGATGACATCATTTTCTTGAATTTTCCAAGCTGTTTAAAGGCACAGTCAACTTAGTGTATATAAACTACTGATCCACTGGAATTGTGATACAGTGAATTATAAGTGAAATAATCTGTCTGTAAACAATTGTTGGAAAAATTACTTGTGTCATGCACAAAGTAGATGTCCTAACCAACTTGCAAAAACTACAGTTTGTTAACAAGACATTTATGGAGGGGTTGAAAAACGAGTTTTAATGACACCAACCTAAGTGTATGTAAACTTCTGACTTCAACTGTATGTATATATAAGTCCACAAATGGATATAACAACTACAGATTGCCCCTTTAAGTCTATCAAAAGTGTGTGAATTTGAGCATGTGTCCACTAGACCTATTGATTTGTTTTATCTGCATGAATTAGTTTGAGCAACAAAAGCCATATCCACAATCCGTAAGTCGCAAATAGCTGAATGAGAGAGCAGCAGTGTGATTCACATCAATGTGCTATGTAGATATCAATAATAAGTGATATCCATATCGCCATAGACTACACCACTGCTGTTGTCCTTACCTCCAAGTGTTTATTCAAGTTAGTTAATCTTTGGATGCCGACAGCAGTCGTACCATTGGAAGACATAGCTTGGACATAGCTTGGCCTACAAAAGCCTATTCCTGCTCTTTTCCCGCAATCCATCAAACACATTTGGTTTGTCATGATAGTGGTCTCTGACTTGTGGTCAGACTCGCTCAGGTGGAACAAATCTAAATGTGGTCCATTTTTCACTGCTGATTTAAATGTCATTGAGAAAACAGTGAAGTCTCAAAGATGATTTTTTTTTGCAAACTCCTTTCTGAATTTAAAAGTAATCCTCAAAGTAATCATCTAGTTTTTCAAAAGTATCTGTAATCTGATTACAATATTTTCGCTGGGAACGTAATTGATTACAGTTACCGTTTTTTTTTTGGGGGGGGGGGGGGTAATCTATTACGGTACTCCCCAACCCTGCTCATGAATATATGACTCTTGGCCCAATTTTCTATCTTAATGTAGCACTTGATCATGACTCTCAGTTCCATATAATCTACTGAACAAGGGGGGAGTTTAACTAAAGGTTAAACTAATAAACACATTTTATAGGGTAAGGGTAAGGCCATATTTCCATTTTACAGAGTGCTGCTTAGCTATCTATATCTCCGAACACCTGTGTGTAATTGACAGACGGACACCACAAACGTGTTGTCACTGAAAAATACTGTCAGCTGCAACTGTACACAACTGTTTTAATTTTAATTTAATTTTTCCTTTATTTTACTAGGCAAGTCAGTTAAGAACAAATTCTTATTTTCAATGACAGCCTAGGAACAGTGGGTTAACTGCCTGTTCAGGGGCAGAACGACAGATTTGTACCTTGTCAGCTCGGGGATTCAAACTTGCAACCTTTCGGTTACTAGTCCAACGCTCTAACCACTAGGCTACCCTGCCGCCCCAGTACACAACTGTGTTATGGAACTGAGAGTCATGATCAAGAATCGTAAATAAAACTGGTTGAAACAGTACGTATGTGTTTTGCAATTGTGAAATTATTTAGATGTGATATGAAAGTCGAGGGATTTATGTTTCTAGAACCGTACCTCAGTTGAAAATCAATTCACGTTTAAATGGAGTATTTGGCGGTTTTGGCTTCCAGAGCCAATTAGACTTTAAACAGAACATGTAAGGTCCATAAGGAGTAACGTTAGGCTCTTTTAATCCATTATTAGGCTAATCTTCATCATCCCCATAATATTATTTACCCTCTTGCTCTTTTGCACCCCAGTATTTCTACTTGCACATCATCATCTGCACATCTATCACTCCAGTATTAATGCTAAAATGTAATTATTTCGCCTCTATGGCCTATTTATTTCTTTCCTCCCTACTCTTCTACATTTGCACACACTGTACATAGATTTTTCAATTTGTATTTTCTATTGTGTTATTGACTGTACGTTTGTTTATGTGTAACTCTGTGTTGTTTGATTTTGTTGCACTGCTGTGCTTTATCTTGGCCAGGTCGCAGTTGTAAATGAGAACTTGTTCTCAACTGGCCTACCTGATTAAATAAAGTTGAAATATATATATATATATATATATATATATATATATATATATATATATATATATATATATATATTTAAACCCAGTATCTCCATTCCAAAAAGAGACCTCTCACAAAGAGAGTTGCGGGCTCTCACATAATCAGTTGAAGTGTCCACTTGACTACAGCATGACAATTTCAACAATTACAAGAACTGTCATTTCTCTGCAGACATGGAGCTGGAAAGCGACATATATTTGCATATCAATGCATATCAACTGCTGATGTATTTTATCTATGTTTTTATTTTTGTCTCCTATATTTTCTCCTGACAGTAAACGTTCATTTCATTGTCAGATTATTGATATTAGTTGAGATGGATAGATAATAATACTGAATAAGGCTGCACTAAGCCTTGTTCACACTGTCAGTTTGAAGTGATTTTTTCTTCTTCTCGCATATCTGATTCAAATATGATCTTTTTGGCGTGAGAGTAAGCACAAGCACCACCAACAATCAAACAACACATACCCGCCACTTGACAGCTAGCGAACCCATGTTAGCAATTTTTTCTTTCTTTTTTTTTCACCTTTATTTAACCAGGTAGGCTAGTTGAGAACAAGTTCTCATTTACAACTGCGACCTGGCCAAGATAAAGCATAGCAGTGTGAACAGACAACAACACAGAGTTACACATGGAGCAAACAATAAACAAGTCAATAACACAGTAGAAAAAGAAAAAAGGAGTCTATATACATTGTGTGCAAAAGGCATGCGGAGGTAGGCAAATAATTACAATTTAGCAGATTGACACTGAAGGGATAAATGATCAGATGGTCATGTGCAGGAAGATATACTGGTGTGCAAAAGAGCAGAAAAGTAAATAAATAAAAACAGTATGGGGATGAGGTAGGTAAATTGGGTGGGCTATTTACCGATAGACTATGTACAGCTGCAGTGATCGGTTAGCTGCTCAGATAGCAGATGTTTAAAGTTGGTGAGGGAGATAAAAGTCTCCAACTTCAGCGATTTTTGCAATTCGTTCCAGTCACAGGCAGCAGAGAAGTGTTGGCTTTAGGGATGATCAGTGAGATACCCCTGCTGGATCGCGTGCTACGGGTGGGTGTTGCCATCGTGACCAGTGAACTGAGATAAGGCGGAGCTTTACCTAGCATGGACTTGTAGATGACCTGGAGCCAGTGGGTCTGGCGATGAATATGTAGCGAGGACTAGAGCATACAGGTCGCAGTGGTGGGTGGTATAAGGTGCTTTAATAACCAAACGGATGGCACTGTGATAAACTGCATCCAGTTTGCTGAGTAGAGTATTTTGTAGATGACATCGCTGAAGTCGAGGATCAGTAGGATAGTCAGTTTTACTAGGGTAAGTTTGGCGGCGTGAGTGAAGGAGGCTTTGTTGCGGAATAGAAAGCTGACTCTAGATTTGATTTTAGATTGGAGATGTTTGATATGAGTCTGGAAGGAGAGTTTACAGTCTAGCCAGACACCTAGGTACTTATAGATGTCCACATATTCTAGGTCGGAACCATCCAGGGTGGTGATGCTAGTCGGGCGTGCGGGTGTAGGCAGCGAACGGTTGAAAAGCATGCATTTGGTTTTACTAGCGTTTAAGAGCAGTTGGAGGCCACGGAAGGAGTGTTGTATGGCATTGAATCTCGTTTGGAGGTTAGATAGCACAGTGTCCAAGGAAGGGCCAGAAGTATACAGAATGGTGTCGTCTGCGTAGAGGTGAATCAGGGAATCGCCCGCAGCAAGAGCAACATCATTGATATATACAGAGAAAAGAGTCTGTCAGGTGGATGGTCATCTTGGCAAATGAGAAATGCTCACTAACAGGGATGTAAATACATTCCTGCACAACATTTGAGAGAAATAAGCTTCTTATGGGTATGGAACATTTCTGGGATTATTTTATTTCACCTCATGAAATATGGGACCAACACTGCACATGTTGCGTTTATATTTTTGTTCTGTTCTTGTAGGCTATGTGTCAAATGCAATAACAGATAACAATATAAACCCTCATTTCCTATGGAGAGTCACTATTAGAAGCATTTCTGTTGTTGAAAAACCTTGTTTGGATAATGCCATTCTCTTGATATTATGCATGCTCAGCAGCAGATAACCAGTGCAAGGTGAAAACTGCCCGTCCTGTGCTGCCTGTGCTGTGCTACTTGTGCTTTGCTGCTGACACCTGAATATTGTCTCCTACCAGACAGAGACAGATATGCCAATGAGCTCCACAGTGGCTGGATCACCGTCAGGTACAGGACAGGTAAGTATGTAGATAAGAGAATTACACTGTGTCCAGGACACATAATCTCAAATGAATCCGGTCAGCTTCTGTTTCATTCTGAGCTTGGCATGGCAACCCATATTCATCATCGCACTACAACCTGGCTATTACTACTGTACAACACAGGAAAATATGAGAAGAGTGCTGTTCACTTTGCCAGCCAGACAATCTCTCAAACCAGGCTTGTGTGCCACCCTTGTGTGCTAGTTGTGGATATTTGATAATGGTGGTGGTCAGTGGTGGTGATAATCCGCATTAATACTCTTGAGGTGCCTTGATTACTGTTCTCTTACAACCCTATCAAGAATCTTACTGGCTTTCCATCCATCCACTCAAAGATAGTAAGTACATGGTACATAATTATAGATGAGATCTGGTCCACTCGCCATCCCTGAGGCTGAGATTGGACCTGTTGAGCAAAGATGCGTTTGGTTATGAATGCAGAGCAAAGGGCTCTGTAACCATAGAAGTCCCTTTTGGCTCAGGCTGTTACACCACCAGTGGGCTGTGGGATGAAAATAGAGTATGGCAGATGGCTATGGCACTGATTCATCATGGGCTGCTGGGCAGCCTACATAATACCCTGCCTTTCAATATTGCCCAGTGGCGTCCATGGTCTTAAACCTGCTGGCATTCTCCCTTTTTTCATAGTTTAGCATAGTAAATTGCAGTTTTTAAATCAATGTCATCCTCAGGTCAGGATCCAGGATAAGGATTAGCTTATGTTACGTGGAACAGCTCCTACTAGGTTAAGTTTGCATTTTTGTCTGGGAAACACAAGAATGGCTTTCATGGAAAACCCATAGACTGGTGTGTGCCAACCAAGCTGATCCAGCTTACACCCTCCCAACCACAGCCCTAGCTGCCTGTCTCCAATCAGACACTCTCACACTTCAGTCCACCAACACATCAGGATCAAAGGGCATAATGAGATGTGTGTGTGTCCGTGTCTCTCTCTCTGTTTTTGTGCATGTCTGTGGCGTGTTTCCGCAGGTGTTTAATCCACTACAAAAATACGATTTCATTTGTTGATTTATTTTTTCCTCTGGGAAAAAATGATCTCAATCGACATTGAAATGACTAAAAATCAAATGGAAACCGTGTAGAAATTGTAATGCACCTACATTTATAGTCTCTTTTCTCTGTCCAGCTAGCTAGCAGTCATCGAAACGAAAACCACACAGTCTGGGAGCATCGAAAAATGCCAAAAGCAATGGCTAGGGGACTAGTTTTTGCTTATTTTGATGGCAAGGAAATATGACCCATTTTAAAAGCAGCCCTCCGGACCTCGGTGAAGACAGAATGTGGCCCCTGGGGGTAAAGCAACAGCAGGGTGAAGGGAGAGTGGAGCAGCAGAGTGTATTTTTGCTTTCTTTTTGGAGTAGAATGCCTTTTTAAAAAGTCATCAGAACCGTACGGTCCCCCCTTCCCCCGGCTACCTTTTCCACCGCTGCTGAAAACAATCCCAGGGGAAACACTGGTGTGTGTGTGAACGTGTGTCTGTGTTTTTGTGTATGTGCCACTGTATGTGCGTGCCATGTGTGTGTGGGGTCTGAGTTACTTCACAGCAGGGTGAGGGACAGGCAAGCAGGCAGGCATTGATGCTGACCATCCCTAACGTGTGCCACCTGGGCACAGGCTGAGCCGGGCAAACTATGATTAGATCCTGTAGTAGAGCAAAACAACCTACTGATATTAGGTATTCCCTGTAACAAAAGCCTGCTAGCTCAGCCAGTGCATTGGAGATCTGAGATCTGATATGATGGAGAATAATATCCCTCAATGGGTTTTGAGGTATCACCCTCACACAGCCCCACCTATCATGAGCTCAAAAGGCAAGATGTAACACATGCAAGCCAGGCACGAAAGCATACACAGGTCTTTACCAATGCAAGTGCTTCTAAACATATAATTACACTCATATAAACACTAATTATACTCAAACTGTTCCCCACACAAGCCAGTCAAACCCACACACGGCTGCCACCCTGCTATTCCCAGCATGTGGTGGTTTTGCTTGGACTGAGTCCGAAGTGCGCCAGTCTATCTCTTTCTCCTCTCTCTCTCTCTCCCCCCTATGCTGAAACGGATGTCTCCATGTTACACTATGCTTTACACCCAGCCAGGGTTCTAGTCTGCACATAGTAAATTCCGGTTGTTTTAATCTTACATAGCCATATCCTGGTTCTCGACGAGGCTAAGGTCGCTCAAACATCCCCAGCCCTCACAGACTTCCACTGTAATAAGTCATATTGGCCGATAGCGCTGTGCTCTGCTAGGTCAGGCAGCCATTCAAATCGAAGGGTGCCTTCCAAATGTCACACTATACAACTTGTGTCTGCGAGTAACCGCCATCTGTTATCCTCGTGTCTCCTGTGTTCCGAACTCCATCCCAGAGATGCGACATCTGGCAACCTTCAGACACTGGTACAATGGTGCATGTGTTCCTTACAAGCTGATACTATTGCATAGCACTGCTGGATATGTTTTGGAGGTACACATAGCAACACTACGTAGCGATATCAATATTGGCCACGTAGTTATTGGATATGCACTGTTATGACAATTTCGCAAACCGTACATCCATTATAAGAGAAGCACGGACAAATCAAATATCCATTTCTGGAAAAAAGCAACCCTGCCACCACACGGAGTCCCACCCACATTATAAAGTACAGCATCAATACTTTACGTGATACTTGCGGTCACTTGAACACGTGCACTGCAATAAGGAACCAGCAGAGTGCACTCTATCCATATGAAAACCCGGTTCTGAGGTATGCTACTGACCTACAAGTCTTTGTTAGACCTTGTCTGAACACTCAAGAAGAGAGGATGAACTCACTGACTTCATTACTAACATTGTGTGAATAGAATCATTTTTCCTCGGGTGAATGACTGAGCACACAGATTTTAATGTCAAGAAATCGAGCGCCGCGATCCTCTTTCACTCCTCTGCATGAGTAAAAGGTCTGACTGTCATTTGTTACACATCAATTACACATGAACACTATCATCATACAGGTAGCAGACAACTTGTTCCTTATTTAATGGTTGATCCTATTCCCATGAACAGTTTCTCCATTCCAATTGTGAATGAATTCAGCCTGGTCGCGGCGACCTCTCAGTGTGTGAGCGCTGACCTTGGTCTGGTCATATAGCCTACTTCCAAGACACACGTTACTCCTGAACCCTTCGACAAACAGGTCAAACATGGTAAACTCAAGCACCACATAGATAGCAGATCTCTCGCTCTGCTTGGTTTGCTCTCTACACTCTCTTAGCTGTGTTTCTTGAGTGTTGAGTTTCTGCTCTGAGAGTGGTGTTCTGTTTGTCTCTCTCGCTCTATCTCTCTGTGTCTGTTTACCTGACACTTGTCTGGCATGGCCTAGATTCTCCTTGATCTCATCAGTCAATGGGAAGACTTGTGATGGCCATCTCCCCCATCTCGCTCTGTCTGCTGCATCTCTGCCACTCTTCTGGCTGTGTCAGCAGTAAGGGGCTGACTCATTCCCCCTCAATCCCATAGTCCCTCAGGGCCCATCGGGCAAAGACAACACGTCGCTTCCCCCAGACAGACAGACTCATTTGCATGGCCATAAATCAATCACAAAACTGACACACACCCAGACACAATAAGGAGTTTGTCTGCATCCCAAATAGCACCATATTCTCTATATAGTGCACTACTTTTGACTAGGGCCCATAGAGTTCTGGTCAAATGTTGTGCACTATATAGGGATAGGGCGCCGTTTGGGACGTAGCCTATGACAGGGCCGCAAAACTATTATTACTCTATGTACCAAACTGCATTGTGGCATGATGCTCCAAGGCAAGAATACAAACTATTCAATGGAAGATGTTCATGGTGATGGGTTGTTGACTACGCTGATCTGGGTTCAGTCTCGCATGCTTTTAGCCCCTGACTGGAATGTGGTAGTATGCAGGAGAGGAAAGGTGATGGAAGCCTGATAGTTTCTTCGAGGTTTTCTAATGTACAACTGTGCTTGATGCAACCTTACCTTTTAATGGTGAAAAGACAATTCGGCCACTGCTAGTAACTGCACTGGCTTGACTATTTCATTATACACAGGTAGCCCTAGGCTAGATGGAGTCAATAAAACATAAGAATAACAAATGGTTTCATCATTCATCATATGGGTTCTACAATCAATTAAGTTATCTAAACACTGTCTGACAATTTCATTACCTTCCAGCTGCGCATAGCCAGGTCAACTACACAAGAAGCCTGCAGTGAACTACCCCACTGGGCAAAAACCTGTTGAATCAACGTTGTTTCCACTTAATATTATATTTGTTTAATTATGTGATGACGGAAATGTGATTCGATTTACAAAAAGTAATCAAGGTAAGGGAATTTCGACTTGTTTTCACCCAACTTTTAACCTAAATCCAACAACATAGTGACAAGTTTAGTTGATTTCACATTAAATTCACGTTAGTTCACGACGCAAACCAAATATAAATAAAAACTAGACGCTGATGTAGCCTAATAAAAGTATGTGATTGAAGAATGCGCTATGTCAGAGCCATAATCCCCCTATTAATCATAACCTCCATCTCAAAGACATCGAGTTGTTATGGCATCATGATGCAGGTATCACTATCAACCATGGTCCCTTCCATGCAGAGACAAGTTTGGACAAACAAATGTTTTTGGATGGTTTGAATGTTTGATTGGTTTCAGAATATATTTTATTCCACTCGAGGAATGGAACGGCCCTAATCTCCCTTTAGACATTAATCTGCCATGGATTAAAATAAAAAGCACTTTAAGATTTGCATGAAATAGCAGCCGAGAAGGGACTGCTTTGCCATACTCAACGTGAACTCGCATGCACGAGCTATTCCAATCCCTTCCATTCCAAATCATTCCAAGGCGGTGGCGACGGAAGAGCACATTATACGACTTGCTCCTTCGTTTTTATTGATATTTTGCAACCATTGCCTGGCAGTCTGTGATCTACAGGCCAAACGGTCTGTTTTGAAAGGGGGAGGAGAATAATCCCTCTCATTTCCCGGTCGATTTTGCGTTCTACCTCCCTGCGCATTTTCCACTCGTCTATAATTTCCTGGTTCTCAACGCAATGTCACCGGAGGCGGATGTGAGCGGATCTCACAGGTGTGTCCCTTGCCAACTGAGCCATAGCTCGAGAAGAATCACACCTGGGATCACCATGTGATCCTGTACCTGGGCGTGGATAAAGTCCTGGACTCTTGTTGAGTTGTCCGTGTCGTCTTGCAGTAGGAATTGTCAACCAGTGCCCCCTTGTATTTTCGACTGAACAGTGCCTTTCTCTAACTCTCCGCGCTCTCGGGAAGATAAAATGTGAACTTTACATGCATTTTGCTTGAGGACTTATTATACATTTTTAGGGGGACTTTGAAATCTGGACAGCTCCGTGTTAGTTTCAGGCAACTACTGTTCTTCCAAGGTGAGTTTACGTGATTGGTGTTCTACCTTTATAGCCACGGACAGTGTCCGTCTGTTCTGTTCTGTCTATTTATTATGCACATGTACAAGCAAATGCGGTTGGTTAGAAAATACCTCCCTGTATAATTCTGTGTGTGCGTAAAGATCTGATGAATTTCCTAGCGCGATGCTAGTAGTGTATTACTTCCTTTAACAGCTCCGTTGTACAACAGCCATGACACGAGGGACAGAAACGCATGTTTTTCCACATTTGTCTTGACATCAAAAAATAAAAGTTCGACCATAACTTAACATATTGATCCATACCTGCTACATAGTGATTGATTGGAAGTAATTTATTTGTAAATCTACCAGTTGGTCCTCCAGCATTATGAAGTGATGCAACTGTATTGAAATAATGATTTATTGGTGAACCCGAGTTAGGTTTGAGCATAGACTTCAGTATTTGCAGTTTAAACACGTAATGGGATTTATATTCACTTAGTATAGTTGTATGATGGGCTACTGTACAGTGCTGAACCCGCCCATGTCACTTGTATGAGTCGAGATACAGTCCAACCTACGGTGTATTTCCTTACCGGTAATTTGCACAAAGTGATCCATGCTCTATTAAGTAATTAAAAGTTCACTGTAAACTGACATCTGCCTAGATCCTTGACCACTAACTTTCACAGGCGTCATTAGTTTTTCATATGTAATAAACTATGCTTTGGTTATGGAAACATTACCACTTTTACTGGGCGGTTTTCTGCTCCTCTCTTTCTCACGATAATGTGAAGACAGAATAATGGCCCTGTCAGTCCATAAAATGTGGAGCAGTTGGTCATTCATCAGTCTCTCAACCAGAACCATCTCCCCTCACATACATAGACAGGCAAACTCAGTGAGCCTGACCGTGGGCTCCCAAGTGGCACAGTGGTCTAAAGGCACTGCATCTCAGTGCTAGAGGTGTCACTACAGACCCCGGTTCGATTCCAGGCTGTATCACAACCATGGCATGATTGGGAGTCCCATAGGGTGGCGCACGATTGACCCAGCGTTGTTTGTTTTTAGGGTTTGGCCGGGGTAGGCTGTCATTGAAAATAAGAATTTGTTCTTAACTGACTTGCCTCGTTAAATACAGGTTAAACAAATGTAAAACACATCTCTGAGTCTGTATGTATGTTAGCGTGTGCATGGAGCTAATGAAATAAAAGCCTTTTTTTATGTCTTGATTGGTAGTAGTCTTTTAATGCCCATTTGGAGTTTGTCTTTGCTGTGGAGAAAATGTAGAACTCATTCAGGGACTCAACTTAGATTTGAGAGTTAGAGTAATAGAATACACAAGGTGCAGTTTTGAAATGTGGTTGTGCATCAACAGTCACTCAATTGGCCCATGTCAGAATATTTTTTTT